>NC_064811.1:157679866-157789167 GCF_023721935.1 Panthera uncia | reverse complement strand
GGGGGGGGAGGGCGGGACACTAATGATGTGGCTAGGCCATCAACACTCTAGGGGCCAGGTGGAGGGCTTTTCACACAATTCAAGCATTTGCTGGCCTCTGAAATGAACGTAAGTACAGCTTATCTTCATTATTTGTGGACTGTGTATTTGTGAATTCATCCACTTGCTAAAATTTATTTGCAAACCCAAAATCAATACTTGTGGTGCATTCCCGGTCATGCGCAGAGTGGCAAAACATTTAAGTCACTTGACAGGCACATTCCAAGCCAAGGCTGATCAGGGTGACACTGCCTTCTTGTTTCCTACTGTAAACAAGTGTCCTTTTCAGTCTACTTAGTACACCATGATATTTTCTGCATTTCTGTGCTTTCTGTTGGTGATTTTTGCTGTTTAAAATGGCCCCCAAGTGTAGGGCCAAAGTGCTGTTTAGTGCTCCTAAGGCTGTAAAGTGCCTTATGGAGAAAACACCTTCATCCGATAATCTTCATTCAAGCATGAATGATAGCACTGTGGGCCAGGAGTTCAATGGTAACGAGTCAACATTAAATGAGATGTCTTTAAACAAATATACATAAGACAAGGTTATGTACTGACAAAAATGTTGTGACCAGAGGCCCACAGCAACCTCACCCTGTACTTTCCCTAAAGCGATGGTTCAGTATTCAGCATTCGCTGTGTTTGTGGCAACTCTGTAGAACACAACCACTGCAAACAGTGAGAATCAACCGGATCTAGGTGATGCTCGAGCTTGTGTTCTGATTTGAAAACCATCCACGGAACCTATGGCTCACACCACACACACACATAAAAAAAGTCCTTACCAATCATTTGAGCAATGGTCTTTTCATATTCAGCCACAATTTTCCTTAAAAAAAAAAAAAAAATTATCAGAAGAGATTTTTCAATAGACGTTCCTGAAATGCTGCCCCAAACAATTAAACACATTAACAAATGAACATTTCAACAAATAAGTACTTGAACGATGTTCAAATGAACAAATCTACCCTTTTGGGCAGCCTGCCCCCTCTAATTCAGTCACAAGTTTTATTTTACAGTCTTAGTTCCAAAAGCATTTCAGTTATTCAAAGACTTTAAAGATCACCTTTCTTTTCAGTGAAGTGCCATAAAGTTTCCCTGACCCTGCCGACCCTGTCCAGGGACTGGCGCTCTTCCCTGTGTGCCTCCCTACTGTCACTGGTGGTGCCCATCACTGTGACCCTGCATCCAAGTCCTTTATGATGGCTACCGTAAGCTCTCTAAGGGCAGGGGCTGTCCCTTCCTCTCCGCCACACCTGGCATGGGACCTCACACCCAGGAAATGCTCAAAACACAAGTAATACAAGAGCTACAAGTTAGAGCGGGCATATTTAAAATATGTCTTAATCATTCAAGTGCTGACTACACAAATGTAGAAACTATGCTTTTTTCTTCTTCTTTGATCCTATCTTCAGTTATTTCACAGCCTCTAACTCTCCATTCTAGGGAATGAGCAGCAAAAATAAAAAAGATTTCAATTTAAGGTCAATTTTGTTTCCGGTTAACATGCTTTTTATAATCTATTTGATGGTGATGAAAGTTGAAGCCATCATGCATAATTAATTTGAGAAAAGTATTATAGATTATAATGCCTCCAGAATCGAGTATGTCGATAAATCTTATTCTTCAGTTCAAATGGAAATTGATGTCTTTTCAAAAGACAAGAATCATGTGGGTTCTGCTTACATGTAATGTTCTCAACATCCCACAAGAAGCTACCGTATGTGAATAACTGGTCAGCAATCCTCATAAAAAGATGCTGTCACAGTCACAAATTAAAGTGCAAATATCAATGCCCTCAAGTTCTCAACACCAGGTTCTGTGGTAAGCAAATACTTTCATCACTTCATTTATATGAAATCTAATAATGCATAAAGGTATCCAATCCCTCCCCCAAACCTCCAGTCTAACCTCATCTCCAACACTTCTTGTCGGGTTTCTTCGTATTTTTTCTTCCATTCATTTGCTTCGATTTCCTTAGTGATTATCTAAATTGTAATAGAGATAGAGCTTGGTTTTACTGAATCTATTACAGTTTGAATTTAAGATTGGAAACTGAAAACGACACGCAACCAGGTGCATCCTGAGACATTTGAGCTCCATGAGGAATATAAAGTCTCAACGTCTGTGTATAATGCTCACAAGCATCTGGAAAAATGTTCTCTCTGCCACACAGGATGGCAGAAATGTAGCCACCAAGGTAGGGGTGAACAGAACATCCCCCAGGGAAGATTCCAAGTGATAATCACAATCTCTGTGAATTCTGCCAGGGTCCAGGGTCTGCTCTCAGCTCTGCATGCCCAGAACCGTGACTGGGACAGGACACCAAAAGAAGAGCTATCTGCCTGGCAGAGATGCGCCTTAACCAAAATACTGATTTTACTTAGGATAAGAAAAATCAGAGCATTAGCATGACCAGCACATTCTCTTCCTTAGAGATCTCTGCTTGATAAGAATGAAGTCACAACTAGGGGCTCAGAAGTTCAAATCCTTTAGCCAGATGCACCCATCTCACCATAGGCAGGATCTTGCTTGTCAGACCAGAACCCATATTCCTATTTGGGGTGCCCCTGCTAACTGGGAAGAAATACTCTAAACTCATTACCTCAAACTCTGTGTGCCTAGGCACAGCTTAGAAGGGCATCACTGCCCTCCTTTTATTCTACGTCTCTATGCTTCTCTCTTTCTATTTGGTACATTCTTTATTTTGTGCCTTTAGTCAGGGTCTCAAGAAGCTAGCAGCCAGCCCATCTGCCTGAGGTGACGAGGCACATGCCTGTTCTGCTCCATTAGGGCATCACCTCACAGTTTCGCTCTCAGGAGGAAGTTAGGGTCATTTTTCTCATTGACAAGATTTTGGTAGGCCTCCTTACCATGTTCCCGAGTTCTGACAACAGGGCCAGCTGACATCCCCCATTATCAACTTAATGCTATTTTTTGAAGCTTTAAAAGGCCTTGATATCAGAGGCTCTTAACTATTCCTATTATATTATGAAAATAAAATTGCTACAGCAAGGGAATTCCCTTCTTTTTAAAAAAAAAAAGGTGGAATCAACAAGAGATGCACAAACCAAACATACAAAATACAGCTTAGAAATATAATGGGAGAGAGTGGTAACTGGGCAACAGCGTCTTTCATATTTTTTCAGATCATCCAGGAAAGACCTAGCAGTAATCTATTTTGAACACAGAATTGAAGTTGTTTAGTTAAAGAATTGAACTGTTTAAAGAATGGATGAAAGTAAGAGACATCTTATATTATTGCAAATTTAAGAAATTTTTAAGCATGAACATATCATATCTGTCAAAGGAAGGCACTGATTTAGTTATATATGTGGGTAGAGTCGGCAGAATTTGATATTTAAAAAACTTCAAGGCTGAAAGATAAAGAAGTGTTGTCGGCTTTGTCCCCAGGACACCAGAATGTCGGGACTCTAGCACCAATGCAGAGTTTACAGGGAGCCCTTTATATGAGCTCAACAAGCTGCAGGAAATAGGAACTTCCAGGAGGGGATAACTCAAGCCAAACAGAGATGGAATCTACCTGCTGGCCCATGGGCTTGACAAAGACATGGGAGTGATAAGTGGACAGAACATGAGGGCCTTTACCTCTTCTCTTATGAGGGTGAGCACAGCTGTCTTATCGGATTCGCTGAGGCAGATGCCATCCAAGGGGCTCTCCCCTCCACAGGCCACAGACACGGGGGCCTTCTCCACAGAGGACTCCAACAGTCCCTGAGGGGAGGAAGAAGTTACATTTAATATGTTCAGGCTTCAGCTTCTTAACCCCAAATAGCGTCCTTCAATAGCGTCCTCATTGCTACATTGATTACAATCTTTAAAAACACGTTTGAAGAAAAAAAAAAAAAAAAACACAGCAGGAAACTCAAAAAAAAAAAAAATCTAGTTAAAGTAGTTATTTAAAGGAAAAACTGGGGCATTTGGGTGGCTTAGTTGGTTAAGTGTGCGACTTCGGCTCAGGTCATGATCTCACGATCCGTGAGTTCGAGCCCCACGTCAGGCTCTGTGCTGACCGCTCAGAGCCTAGAGCCTGCTTCGGATTCTGTGTTTCTCTCTCTCTCTCTCAAAAATAAATAAATGTTTTAAAAAATAAAAAAACAGAAAAAACTGAATATGGGGTGGGGAGGTTGGCTTCCATTTAACAGAGAGCCTAGTGAAGTTTTCTTCTTATCCAAAAAGGATAAAATCTGATTATCACAGTGACCAGTCACCAAAGATCACATGCACCAAAGAGAAACCTGTCTATATAAAGTGTAAAATGTCTCATTTTTCAGGGGGTTTCTGGTTTCCAGGGAAAATGTGTTCCATGTAACTTTTCCCAAAAAAGGTGTCAACTTTTTAACACAGTGATACTTTGTGTACAACTTTAGCCACTTTGGGTGGAAATGTTTCCAAAATGGACTACTAACTTTCAAGCTTAAGGAAGCAGAAATGGCAAACACACGGCTGACTCCCCTCCCCCCGCCCCAGAATGAGTCAGGGTCATCAGGAACTTCAGCTGCTCTGTTGTGGCGTGTCCCTGCCCTGGCAGTGTGTCAGGTTACAGCACTAATGGGCCCTCCCTCTACAAAGCGGCCATGTGCCTGTACTCTCAGTTTTTTGCTTCCTTGTTGCTGCTAAGTTTTCAGTTCCTTTCTGATGTGACAGAACTTAAGCTTTTATCATAAACTCAGGTTCCAGAAAGCCACGGTGGTTAGTATTTTTTCACAAGAACATGGACTTCATCCTATTCTCCTTCCTAAAAGGCATTTTGGGGGCTATTTCCGCCCACGGTATGTAAGTAAACTTTTTTACGTAAATAGGGAAAAAGTCAGTCTAATAACATCCAAAATGCCAGCCCAAGTGATCTGGCAATAATCTTAACAATCTTAAGTATCTGTATAACCAATCCATCAGTTAGTGATGATAATCAATCAGTTCTCTGGTATCTTGTTTGAACCAAGACTGAACAGAAAAGTCCCAAGTCAGAGATCAGTGGTTTTTAAACTTTTCATGGTCATTACAATTCGGTCTTTCCCTAAAAAATGCCCCCCCCGCCCCCCCCCCACAATTTTTGCATTTAGCTTCACATAGAAGGGCCCTGATACAGAAAGCCCTGGTTTAGGCCACAGAAAAGGGAAATGCAAAAGCCACAAGCTGGCAGTGCCCATTTCAAGCAGCATTTGGGGGAAGGTACCCACCATGCTGACAGGAGTCTGAGGTCCCCCCCAGAAACACTATCTTGGGGTAGATCTATCACTAGAGCCAGAAGCCACTTGTGGTGAGCAGTCTCAAACATGGCCTGCAATGACCCCCACCCTGCTGGTACTAATCCTCTCGTGTAATCTCCTCCCCTCGGGAGCAGGCTGGTCCTGGTGACTTACTTCTAAAGAGACTATGGTAAAAGTCATGGGATGTCACTTTTGATATTAGTTTACAAAAAGACTGGCTTCTGCATTGTGAGAAACTCTCTATGGAGAGGCCCATGTGGCAAGGAATCAATGTCTCTGCCAACAGCTAGTAAGGACCTGAGACGTGCCAACAGCCACGTGAATGAGCTTGGAAATGCATCTACCCCTGATTGAGCCTAGAGGTGACCACAGCTCTGGTTAATACCTTGATCGCTGCCTGTGAGAGGTCAGAGGCACCCTGCAAAGCCGCCCCATGACTTCAGAGCCAGAAATGATAAGAAGTGCTTCTTGTGGATAATGAATAAACCTCTCGACATCTGAGTCATTACACTGACTTCCTGTGCCATACTTCCCAAAGAAACTTTCTCATAATCTTGCTTCCCATGTAACTTGCCTACAGGGAGATAACACCCTAGGGTCAAGTTGACACATTTGGTTCACTTTGTTGTTAGATTTGATTCTAAATTAATGCGCTTTAAAATCAGTCTTTTGTGTTTTTATTATTTGAAGCCAGGATCCCCAAGCTAATTCTAAAAAACAGCTCCCCTGTGCTTCCAATGACCCTCAAGTTAGCAAGAATTTGGGAAATAAGCCAAAAGAATTTTCCTAGTAAGGAAAATATCAATGTCTATTCTCCAGTTCAGCATCTCCATCATTTGTGAGGGGATGAATGAGTTGTCTGCCTACTTGCTTCAACAACTTAATGTGTCTGGAAGAGGCAGCACTCTGTTGGAGGTGGGAGACAGAACTCAGATGGTGGCAGAAATATCCAGATGACTGGGCTTTGCAGCCTGCAGCCCTGCCTCCCCTGGCCACTCCCCTCCACCAGGCCACATGCCTCTCGCCTCACGGCTCAAACTGCAACAGCTCTTAGGAATTTATGGCCATGGCCTATTTTAGCCGCCTTTTCAAGAACCCTAGGATTCAGTTTTTCACACTGTTCAGTCCTTCATATTGCTTATCAAACAGCACAGAAAGCCTACAGAATCTACCATCTCAAAAAACTGCGCCGGATCCCTTCCTAGCCTGGGCAATCTAACACGTTTAACAAAGATGCCAACCCAGTTGATCAATCGTGGCCTTCGAAAAGGGTCCCTTTTCATGTCCCCTAATCCTCTTCCCTGTCCCCAAAAAAACATTTACAGTTGAGGGCCAAAAAACGCATGTCTGTAGATAGTGGAGCCCAACACAGTCCTGGTTGCAGGATTTGCAGTGAGCAGGATGCCACAATGGAAACCTCTTTGCCCAGCTCCTTGCAGTGGGAGAATTAGCATCATTAATCTCTCACAGCATGCTGAGTTCATCCCATCTTTTGCCCTTGAACTCACTGGACTAGTACCACCCCAGGTACTTCTCTCTAACAGAGACATGCCTGAAAAACCAAATGAACTTAACTTGTAAGAAGTTTAAGATGTCCTAAAAAATAAAAATAAAAAAAATCAATAAAATAAATTGACTCCTACTTGAAAAATGCTGCAGACCAATAGCTGATAAACAAGATGAGACTGGCTACCCATCACTGACTGTCCTCTGGCCTTAGGTATTTTGCCCTGGCCGCCACCAACCACTGGCAATGAGACCGCAAAGGAATTCACTTCCAAGCAGCCCAGAGAGGTGTAAAACAGTGAATGCTAGGCTAACCAGACTCTTTCACTGAGCGTCCTGAATATGGTAATTGCTTCATGCAATACCTATCCCACATTCTAGGAAGTAGAAATTCACCAATTTCAGGAAGTTCAACTGGGGTTACTTTTTAAAAGATGGCAACATAGGATATGTTCAGCAGCTGGCTCCAAAGGCAAGCGTTCCCCATTTTTCTTTCTCGCTCACCTTCCCGCCCTTTTCCTATCAGCACTGCCCCATCTCATAGAGGTCTAGCTCTTTGCAGCTTCCATCTTTTACGCTACCAATTCCCGCATCCTCACAACCACTCGGACCAGTCAGACAGGTGCTCTTGTTCTATGGATGAAGAAGTTGGGAATCCGGAAGTGGAACCAGTCTGTAGTTGAACCAGTCTGTTTCAAAAACCGGGTAAGCCACAGAGATCTGCAGCCGTGCAGAGCAATGCTTGGTCCCCTTGACACAACCTTCTTCAATCATCTCCTTGTTATTATCACACACTGAAAATACAAGGAAGCGCTCCCGCAGTACTTGGAAAACTTCAAAAGGAACTGGCTTCCCCAAGTGCACACACAGGCTGTTCTGCTGGAGCGTGTAGTTTCACCCTCTCGTGGGTGGGGACGGCAGGCACCCCTCCCTCTCAGAGATGAGGAAAGACAGGCCAAAGCCCAAGAGTGGCTGTGCTGCAATCAGGTGGCCCGGCTCCCAAAACAGTGATTTTACCCAGAAACATATGTCACTAATGCGTGAAGCCCTTGTGAGAGGACAACGCTCCTGAGACCCTATGTGCACATCCTCCTTCTGCTCACACTTCCACAGGCTCCTCCCTCCACCCATGTCCCTTCACGTCTACTGCTCACTGTGTCCTGTAGGGAACGCCGTGGGTCATGGCCTAATAGTGAGTCCTGAAAACAATTTACTGGGACACACAGTCTGCATTAAAAAATGAAATAGAATATCAGAGTAAATCACACAAAGGAAGGTAGATACTGGTTTGTCTGTTTGCTTTAATTTGAGAGAGAGCACATGCAAGCAGGGGAGAGGGGAAGAGGGAGACAGAATCCCAAGCAGGCTCCACGCTCAGCACGGAGCCCAATACCAGGGCTTGAGCCCACGACCCTGGGATCATGACCTGAGCTAAAATCAAGAGTCAGATGTGAACCAACTATGCCACCCAGGTGCCCCTGACAGATACAATTTTGTGCAACTTTTTTTTCTAAATTTCCTTATTTTTTTTTAAGGTTTACTTATTTTTGAGAGAGAGAGAGAGAGAAAGAGAGAGCGCGAGCACATGAGCAGGAGAGGGACAGAAGTGGGGGGGGGGGGTGGGGAGGCAGAGGATCCAAAGCAGGCTTTGTGCTGACAGCAGACAGCCTGATGTGGGGCTCAAACTCATAAACCGTGAGATCAAGATCTGAGCCTAAGTCCAATGCTTAACCAACTGAGCCATCCAGGTGCCCTTTGTACAATTTTTTTTTTATAAATATACAAATGCATATGTTGTGATGTGTTATCTCTATATATATATGTTAGTCAAGATGCAAAAAAAATTTTTTTTTCAATTATCCTGTGTCCCAAAGGCCTTCAAATCTATTAAATCCAACCCAGGCTTTTCTTGAACTCATGCTATGTACTTATTAGAACTGTCTCCTGGAAATAATGGACTTAGAAGGTCCCACAGATGTCTCAGAGCCACAGATCTAAAAATTAATTCCTACAATTCTGCTTTTCTTTCTGTATTCTTTTTTTTTTTTAAAGACTTATTTTTTAAGTAATCTCTACACCCAACATGGGACTTAAACTTACAACCCCAAGAACACAAGTCACGTGCTCCACCAACTGAGCCAGGCAGATGCCAACTGTATTCTTAATTTACTGATTCCTGTGTTCAGCAGTATTTATTGTGGTAGGTGCTAAGGTAGCAGCAAACAGTCATCTACCTGCACCAAGCTTAAAGTGTTAGAAGGAAAGAAGGGAAAACAAGAAGTGACTCCAAGGAGTAGCTTCACAGAACTAAAAGAAATTCCATAAATTAAGGCAAGAGTCAGATGTGCGAGGGAGAGAGGAGACAGCAGATGCTGGAGACAAAGGCAGAGTCCCACTGCAGAAAGCCACATTGGCCATAGGAAGCATCTGAACTTACTCTAAAGACAAGGGAAGCCAACCAGGAGGTTTAAGCAAAAAGTAACAAGATCAGTTTTGTGTTTAAAACATCACCTTGGCTTACGTAAAAGGATAAGAGAATAAGCCTGGGAACAGGGGGATTGGTTAGGAAATTACTCCTTCCTTCCTTCCCTCCCTCCCTTCATTTATATTTCATTATTTTTTTTTTTTACTTTTATTTTAGACAAAGAGAGCGTGTGGGCAGGGGAGAGAGGTGGGGGGCTGGGGAGAGAGAGAATCTTAAGCAGGCTCTATGTTCAGTATGTAGCCCAAAATGGTGCTCGATCTCGCAACCATGGGATCATGACCTGAGCCAAAAACAAGAGTCAGACATTCAATTGACTGAACCACCCAGGTGCCCCTTACCATCATATTTAAAAAGACTGGTGGTGGCCATGGGCTGGAGAAAAGTAGATGAATTTGCAATATATGGTTTCTGGACATAGAAACCACAGATCTTGCTTGTGGAAATAAGAGGGAAGGAGGAGTCCAAGGTTATCTTAGGTTTGTGGGGTGGGTTATCAGTAACACTGACCACTAGGACGTTAAAGGAAGAAACCCTGGGTGGCTTTTGCCAACCTTCCCTTGCCACCACCTCCACCCCAGCTGCAATGCACATCTCCCAAGTCGTCTCACCAAGCAGTCATGGTTCTACCTGATAAATCTCTCAGCCTCCAGCCCATCCTTTGAACTATTACTGATTATGATACTCCTTACTTACAACCCCACAATAGTCCCCAACTGCTTCTACCATGAATTCTAAGACTCCTGGCACCATGTCTATGGCCCCTGATGATCTGGCCCTCACCTACCTATGTAGAGTACCCTGTGATCACGTGAGATTACTAACAATTCCACTTGCTTATAAAGGCCATGCTTCTCACTTCCTGCCTTTGTGCAGGGCAACTCTGCTGCCCAGAAAGCCTTTCACTACCTTACCGGTCTTGCAAACCCTATTCTTTATTTACAACTAAGTTTTCAAATGGAGGAACCTCAGACAACACCACCTTAACCATGTGATCAAAGTTAATTCCACCAATAATGGGACACACTGAGATCCACAATGTCACTTCTGATGGATTCATACCCAAAATGCACAAACTGCATTTAATCACAAAGAAACACTGGACAAACCCAAATTGAAAGATATCCTACAAAACTGACCTGTATTCTTCAAAAGTGTCAAGGTCAGGAAAGATAGAGAGACTAAAGAACTATCACAGATTTTACAAATGAAACAATGAAGGAGGGTTCAATGAGGAGGTGGGGGGAAAACTGAGTTAATACCAATAAAAATGAAAAGTTATTAAAAAAAAAAAAAAGAACTATCACAGATGATAGGAGACTAAGAACCTGAGAACTAAATGCAACATGCAATCCTGAGTTGGACTCTGCACCAGAAAGAGGACATTACTGAGACAAATGACAAAATTTGAATATGGTTTATAGGTTAGAAAATAATACTGTACCAGTGTTAATTGATTTTGTTAACTGTACGTGATTATATAAAATGTTAACATTCAGGGGCATCTGGGTGGCTCAGTTGGTTAAGCATCTGACTCTTGATTTTGGCTTAGGTCATGCTGAGCCCCATGTATGCTTACAGTGCGGAGCCTGCTTGGGATATTCTCTCTCTCTCTCTCTCTCTCTCTCTCTCTCTCTCCTCTCAAAATATTTTTTTTTTAATAAAATATTAAAATTCAAAGAGTATGAGTGAAAGAAAGATTTACAGGAATTCTTTGTACTGTTTTTGTAAGTCTATAAAGTTTTAAATAATTTTCTTTTAATGAGCTCAAATTCAGCCTCCCAGATACTGGCTACACAGGCAGTCAGCCCTGGCTCCCATAGGCCCTGGAACACATTCTATTACAACATTCATATAGCATTAGTTTCCATTTTGTATCTACTACCAGTACTGTTTAAAAAAAAAAAAAAAAACACAATGCAAGGCATACATAATTTAAAAATTTTCACTAGCCATTTAAAAAGTAAAAAGATATAAGTGAAATTAATTTTAATAATATAGTTAACTATATTTAGATATATATCTAACAATACATCTATATCTATCTACATACATATTGAGATGATCATATCTTAGATATATGATATATATCTAACTATAGATATATATCTAACTATATATCTATATCTATCTCTATATATAGTTAGATATCTAACTATATCTATCTATGGATATATAGATATATATCTATATCCATAGATAGATATAGTTATCTATAGTTAGATATAGTTATCTATAGATATAGATATAGATATAGTTATATATCTATATAGATATCTATATAGATATAGTTATCTAACTATAGATATATAGATATCTATATATCTATCTCTATATATAGTTAGATATCTAACTATAGTTAGATATATATCATATATCTAAGATATGATCATCTCAATATGTAATCAATATAAAAGTTTGAAACATTTTTTTCTTTTCTTTTCTTTTTTTTGTACTAAGTCTTCAAAGACTAGTTGTATTTTATACTTAACAAGACATCTCAATTCAGACTGGCTACAGGTCAGGCGCTCAGTGGCCACTGGATAGGAGATCTCAGGATAGGCTATGAGCTCAAGTGAAGAAACTTGTATTTACATTTCATCCCCAGCACCAAACAATGACTACAGTTTATTTAATGAATTAACGCGGGCTTTAAAATAAATACTAAGGCGTGCCTGGGTAGCTCAGTTTAGCGTCTGACTTCAGCTCAGGTCATGATCTCACAGTTCATGAGTCTGAGCCTCTTGTCAGGCTCTGTGCTGACAGTTCAGAGCCTGGAGCCTGCTTCGGATTCTGTGTTTCCCTCCCTTTCTGCCCCTCCTCCCACTTGTGCTCTCAAAATAAATAAATAAATAAATGAATGAATGAATGAATGAATGAATAAATAAAAAATACTGAGAAAAAAAAAAAAAAAAGATTGAGCTGCACCTCCTCTACACCCCCTACCCCCTACAAATGTAGGAACTTACAGTCATGGTAGATCCATCTTTCTCCATCTTCTGGCACGTCTCTTTCTCTATGCCTAAAACACAGAGAGTCATTTTTATAGTTATCCCAAGAAGTCCGTTCCTTTCTTTCCTAGTGAAAGACTCTGAAAACCTCAGTGCAGGCCCAGACTGACATCTATGAACACATGAACAGCATTTCAAGATTTTCAAGGGAGCACTGGCATTTGGTTGACGGCTGTGTAAGTCTGTGTTACACGTCTAAAATATTCAGAAGGGAAGTGTGGGGTTAGCCAGCCATACACAGGATCGCCATCTTCAGGTGGAAAGAATAGCAAGGCTGCCACCTTGTGTCCATGAAAAGTTCTGTAAGTTGTACCAACCAAGGGACTATTTCAGAAAGAGGAAGCGACAAGAATGCTATTTTCTTACCAAGTCTGAGTCAATTTAAATTCCAGCCCAGGAGGGTATCCTCAGACTAATTAATGTAGCAGACAAAACAATAAACTCTAAATTTCAATGCCTGAAAATATAAATTCATTCTCCTCCCCACACCCTTCAAACTTGTCTCCAGTCTACCTTCCACTCTACCACCACCAAAGGCAACATTAAAATAAAAAATACTATGCCTTTTCTAATTAAAGGAATGTGTACTCATTGAAGAAAAAATGTTAAATATGAAAGGGCACACAATTTTCAAGCTACCATCTTCCATGTAGCCACAACAAATTACTATCTAAGTGTACTGTCTATTCATAGTGGATTGTTGAACACACAAATGTGACCATCACTATTCTGCTTACAAACCTTCAATGGCTCCCCTATACCTGTAGGATCGGGTCCAGATTCCCCAGTACAACCTTGTTTTCCCACTTGTCCTAGAGTCACAGAGAACTACTGGGCACTCACCAACATGACAGGTTCCTTCCCATCCCTGGGAGAGATTCTTGTTCCCTGGAGCACATCTGTGTACGTCTCTATCAAGACCTAGAGCAAAGGTGACTCTCCCCAGGAAACAGACTCTGCCTGAGTCACCTGACAGCCCGTATTCCTTTCCCACCTCCACATATCTACCACCCCCCTGCATGACCACAGTCTCTGCCTGCTCCCAGGACATGGCTGATCAGTTACATACACGGTAGCACGAGCTATTCACTATCTCTGAGGATAGCACTATAGTTAACAGAACCCCTGCTCTAGAAATTTCTGTTGGAAGGAATTTCCTTCTAGTGAGGAAGAATATAATTCAAATATCTACATGCTCCTCTACTGAAGGAAGTTCAAAGAGGAATCACTCATAGTCCTTAACCTCAGCCAGTTCATCAAAGACAACTTTTATAATAAATATATGGGGAATAGAAACGGTAAGAAGAAATGTGGTGGGAACATAAAGCGTGGTGGAAGCCAAGAAACAGTTTGGAGAGAAACCAGAAAGAATTGGGCAGAATGTTTATAGGAGATGGCAAAGAAAGGTATTTCAAATGTAAGAAATAAACGTAGGTACAAGAGTACTCAAGGTTATTCTACATAACTGGGGTAGAGGGGTGCAGATGGGAAAGCGGCCTGGGAAGAAAGCTGGAACAGTGCCTGGCATGTATACTTCACAGATGGGAAGCTGCAACCTGGGCAGCAGGGAGAGGCCGAGGGAGTAACTCTCCCAAAGTCATCTACTTCCCTGGTTTGATTGTGATTTTTAAAGTTCTAAGTATAAAAGTCCCCACATCAAATTACATTGCTGAAAATCTGAGATGTTAATAATAATGTTTAAGGTAGTCAGGGACATGGCTCTTAACATTTCACAAGTCAGGTTGAAGGCCACAGATGTAACTTGGGGCCTGGAAAGGGACCTCAGCTCTAGAATGTTCTAATGAGTTCAACAGTAAGAAGCTTCAGCATAGGTTAGTCTAGTTAGTTCTTATCAGAACATTAAAGATTTTTTAGGATATTGGTCAATTTCAATCTACTACATCCCTGAACAGGAAAATGTGTAATATTCTAGTAATGAAAGCAATCTCTTCCCACATCAGCACTGTGGCCAAAAGACCATGAAACCAGATGGCCTAGGTTCGAATCCTACTTCTCGTAACGAACTATAGAAATGATCCCTGAAAGTATAGTCTTCAAATCCTACTTCTCTACCATTTGCTACTCAAGTGACCTTGGCTGACCTACTTAACTTCTATGTCTCACCTCCCTTCTCTGAAAAATGGGGTAAAAAAAAATAACACCTACCAAGGACTAATCAGCTAATACATGTAAAGCATGTAGAACTATTCCTGCACGTGGTAAGCCATTATACGTGTTAAATATTATTATTTCTGTAAGTTGAACAATCACAACATGGCTACAGGCCACTGTATTTTGAGATGTGACCACATTAAAAGAAATTATTACAAAATTCAAGTCGTCTCATATGTCAGTGTTTCCTGTGCCTTGTGCCACACTCATCCCTATGTCTCTGGTTCTTTGATAAGACTCCCTTCTGTGCCCCTCGTCTAGGTAAAGAAGCAAAGCATAGACCAGCATCCTACATCTATCCTCCAAGTGACCCAATTCTCTAATCTCTTTAAAGTGCCTCCTGCATTGGCTTTCAGGCATTTCTAGGCTTAAGTACATTATAAAGATGAACATATACTTCCATACCTGCTTCTGAGGATGAAAACGCATGATTTATGGCAGACACGGGAACATTGGAACATTCAAAGTACTCCAGGTCTTCCTCTGGCTCACCTTTCACCTCGGCCCCAGTTGATTTCTGACCAGATGAAGTGGACGCCAGTTTCTCCTCGTCAGTAGCATGGCCATCCCTATTAGAAATGTCTGAAATCTGGGAGATCACTGCTCCTTCATCCTGGGAAATGCAACACATCAGATGCTACCGTTTAGGAAGACCAACAGTGGGGATGGTGATGTCTCAGGAATGGGGCAGGACAGACCATTCCACACGGATGTCTGACAAGACTCAACCACAGATTTGGTACCAATCAAAGAGGAAGCTGGGGTCTCTTAATCATGGAATGCTATGTTTCCTAGAAGCTACCTTCACATCTGAGGTTTGAAAAATTAACCTTTAGCCCACCCAGACTTACAAGCAAGAAGCTGAAGTGGTCCAAGGCAACGGTTTTCAAATATTTTACTCATATACACCTTGAATTGTTTTGGAAAACCTAGGTACCCCACTGTATTTTCAGATGACATCCAAAAACATCTCAGCATAAATATAAAAAACTGCAAAGGATACAATTATCTGGTACACTTTAAACACTGGCCTTGCCTAATTCAATCTAGTTACCAGAGTGATTTGATGATACTCTATCGTCTATTTAAAATCAAGCACGAACATGCTCCTCAATAGCTTTAATAGTCAGAATTTGCATCATACCCTTTCCCCTCTGAATTTGTACTTCCACTCTACTTCCTCCAAGAAATCATCCTTTAAAAAAGCATTTATATGCTTGAAAGTCTTTTAAAGTTCTCCCTACCATCTTTCTCAGTTAAAAAAGATAAAAATTAAAAAAAAAATTCTATGACTATAAGTCTTTAAGTATTAACATTTTTGCTTCTGAAGAGCTAATCATTATAATTAACTAATGCACAATTTATCCTAAAAATATCACAACTTTTGATAAGTACTATCAAATACAAAAGTTTCTACTTTTGTATCGATTACATTTTGTTGAATCAATTATTTAAAACTTTTGCAGTGTGATACGTGCGATTTTTCTGAATCAAATCAAAGGTAAATTTCTCACAGTTCTTGTTGCCACTTTAGCAGCATTTGAAAGTGGATAATTACACACTTGTAATAGATGAAAAAATAAATCAGAGGACAAATCATTTTTTGTTTGTTTTTAATCTTAAGCCATGTACCCAAGTTTTTGGTCCAAACTGTGTAAAGTTAGTTAAACTTAAAATGCATTCTGTTAACCAGTGAATGTGTTTCTGTAATCATGGTTATGCTAAAATAGTTTAAAAAGGATCTTATCCCAATCAGATGGGTCTGCGTGCTTGATTTTCTGTGTTTCTCAATTCGTATGGTCATGGACAAATATTTATTGCTAGAAGGAAATAAGGGTCTGCATGAATTTTATTCCTGTTTTTCATTTTTTAAATTATAAATCAGTAAAGAGTCTTATATATTTAAGCCTACTTATATAAATAAGTGAAACAGAAAAAAGTTTTGTAATAGAAATGTCTTTCAATTCTTTGAAACTCTTTCCAAGTTACATACCCAAGCAAATCTATAATCAAAAATTATTTTTTAAATTGAGATATAAGTGACATATAACATTGTGTCAAAGGTAATTTTCAATAATCAGGTGACATCTCAGGTTCTCCTACCTCATTGGAAGCAATGAATTAGAAAACCATTTGACTTTTAAAAAAAGTTATTAAAGTCCTTCACTTTCTTAAAATATACACCAATATTTCAAATCTGCCCTTTGTTTGATGTCCCAGACATCAAATGCACCTTAGTAAGATTTAGAATGAAAGAAAACTTTACTCAAAAGAAGTGGGAAAAGGATAGTATGAAGGGTTCCTATGTTCTCAGGAGCCTTCTCAGGTCACTGTGGGAAGTTAAGGATCTGGAAATTGGTTTCCTCAAAACTAGATACTCAGACACCCACTGCAAACTCTTCGTTAATCTACCCCTCGCTCCCCCAGGAGGATACAAACACCACTTTGGGGCCACTGATCTAAGAGACATCCTGATGATAGGCATGGACTCACCTGAGAACACCCGTCCAAAGCAAGAGACTGTGTTTCATATTTCTTCACCTTACAGCCACTCCTGGAAAGGAAAAACAAAAACAAAAAACAAAAACAGGCCATTTTGGAATCACATTGGCAATTTCCAAGCTATGAGATGGCGCAGAGACAGCAATGTGTGCAGAGAGAAGCGAAAGCATACAGCACCACACAAGTTCTACATCTACACATTTGAGAGGGGGATACCTTTTATGTCTCTGAATCTTCTCCCAAGAGACAAGGCAAGCAATGAAGTGTAGCTCAGCTCACTCTCTGAAAAGACCTCCTCATATGCTTCTGTGGGATGTTACACACCAGTACTCTGACCCCTACGGGTTCTGATTACATGCCACCAAGCCTTTCAGAGGTAGCCTTAGCACCTAGAGACATTCGGTTCATCTGATCCCAACTCACTTGGCTTTGACATTCATTAGAAAAATTACCACGCCGGACCAGATTCTTTAAAAAAGTTCTTTATTGCACTAGAAGCCACATAAGTCTGATAGGACAGTTCCAGACCTGTGTGCTGACAGAGAAGAACTGTGGTCAACAGAAAGTACAAAAATAAAACTATTTGCGTAAATTGTTACCATTCCTATGAAGCAGTAAGATGGAAAGCAAATGTCAAGTATTTGTGCCAAGACTGGAACTGGGGAAAACTCAAACCACCTGTTATTTTTTAACTAGCACATAATTTATGATCCGAGGATTGGTTCAGATGCTGTTCTGTTTTAACGCACTTAAAATTTCCAGTAAAAACGCCACTCTGACAAAATAAATACATTTACAACTTTTTCTTCTTCTGCAGGGGGGACGGGGCTGGGTGTGGGGGGCAAGACGAGCATATAAAGTTCCCAGAATGTGCACGACTACGTCTAGTTTCTGGTTTTCTTTCCTAATAGTCTTACTAAACGCCACCCCCTGCCACCAAACCACCAAATTTGAGTTGCTTCTGAAATGTATCCCCTGCTCCAAGCCAGCAACCTTATCCTATCAAAGAAGTCCGTTATTTCCAACAACCGCAGAGCAGTCAGTCCCTCCAATCACTGTTGGCATGATGTGGGGGCCAAGCCAGCACGCATTATCAAAGTGCCACGTGAGGCGTGCCGAGCTGGGGAGCGCAAGCTCTCGCACCTAAGGTGGAAGGTTGGTCTCCACTCCGTTAGGTACAGACGATTGCAAGGCTAAGCTGACTCATGAAGTGGCAGATGAAATGCAAAAAAAAAAAAAAAAAAAAAAAAAATTATCAGAAGGTCAAACTCAGATATAGAAGCCAACATGCTATGGAGAGATGGTCTGGGGGAGAGGACGTGCCAAAGGTCCCAGGGACGAACAGAAATGGCCGGGGTACTTACAACAGAAAACAGAGAAATTTCACTTGTTCAGTAGTCCTGATGCACCAACAAAATTAGAGACAGGAAAGAGACAGACAGATGGAGAAAAAATCATGTAAAGCCTGGAATATTTATCTGTAGTCTGGTAGATGTAAAGGCTGCAAAATTCTTTCTATGAGGTGAGACACAAATAAAGATGTCGTATTCATGAATGTTACCATTGGTGAGTGAATGATTATCAGGAACCTCTCTCTAATGCAGAAAGAGTGGTAGAAACACTCAGAAATGCCTCATATCCAAATTTATAGAGGAAGAGTAAACTTCCAAATATTCGTGAATATAAAAAACCAACATTTCACTACTGAGAACATTTAAATGTCTCGTCACCCAGATTAAAGG
This sequence comes from Panthera uncia, assembly GCF_023721935.1. Taxonomy (NCBI): domain Eukaryota; kingdom Metazoa; phylum Chordata; class Mammalia; order Carnivora; family Felidae; genus Panthera; species Panthera uncia. The sequence continues at coordinate 157,770,485 of NC_064811.1, read as the reverse complement.
CAATGCATGAATACAACAATAGTGGACAACATTTCTGCTCATAACTACTATAGGTGTGTATCACCAAGAAGCTTAAAATGGTTTTACATTAACTTATCTTATTTGATCCACAAAATACCAATCATGGAGAGTATGATGTCTCTACTTCACAGGAGGAGAATCTGAGATGCCAATTACATGCATCTTTTAAAAAGTCATACAAGTGACCTGTTAACAGAACCTCTAACTCCCCACTTGCTTCTACTTCCACATGCATACTTCCAGTCTTTCTTACCAACAAAGGGATTTTCTACACAAAGCCCAAGTTACATAAGAGGTCACACACCGTCTCTTATAGAAGGAACAAGGAGATAAGAGGTTTGATTATATAACACATACAAAAAAAATCTACAAGGTACATTAAACCAAGAAGTTCACTCACCAAGAACAGAACAGGAGGAAAATGCTACCAGGTGAGGGTGGAAGGACTGAGAGGGTACTTCCTGCTACTGAAAATTTGGTGTACGATAACTTCCCTCCCTCTGGTCCAGATTTAGTCTCATCTAACATGAATGTACTGGCTATACAGCTTCAACATGCAACTGAAGGGGAGGCTCCCAAGGACTCCTTACTAATTTGGCTAGCCAGAAGCACCGCACAGGAAGCACCAAGGCAATGATGTGGCCAACACATACCCCAAGCACTGTCTAGACAGGTAACTAACCTCAGCCACAGAAGGGCACCTGGCAGACCCCAGATCAATAATATTTTTCAGCAACCATTTAACTGCTCATATATAACCAAAGAACAAATCAAGAGCTACTAATGACATTTCAATCACCTTAGGCATTCTGGGGTTGCTGAAGAAAGGATTTCTCATGGTTCAAGCTTCTTGGTCCTGATGCTTTCTGCTCTTTAACTTTTCTCTCTAGTATACTTCATCACACCACACTAGCATACTCCTTTAGGTCACAGTAATGTTGAACATTATTTCCCTGACTCATCTACAGTGACAGCTGGAAATAACAGTACTTTTTCTCATTCTCCCTTTTTACTTTTCATCCTCTGTGTCATTGGTCCGACTTTATTTTTAGTAAAATGTCACAGGGTCACAAAAGGATATATTGTCATCAACTCAAGTTCTGTGAAAAGGTAACCCTGTAACAAATTTAAATTGAAACTTTACGTGGAATAAATATGGCTTGATCACTCTGGGAACTTCAAGGACCCTGCAAAAGTGGTTATGGCGTTCCCAGAAAAGAGGGGAGGGAGAGGGAGACAACGCACAACAAAAGACTAATTTAGTCAGATTTACAAGAATGTTTAAAATATTCTTGCTTCTTACTGCAAATTGACCTCCGTATTGATGGAGCCATAAGCTAAACATGGAGACATAAGAATTCTTAGCAACTTTTTGTGGTAGATTTGTTTGTGACAAAAGTCACAGCTTTCTGTTTTAAGTGAAAGACTTCTATAAGACCTTTTGGGACCATTTTGCACGTTACTGATATTAGACCGGTAATCAATCTGGAGAGATGGAATTTTCCTTTTATCCAGAGAATCTGAAGATGGTGGCCAGCAATGACACTTGAATTCTGTATATGAAGCAATTCCTGACAGCCTGGATAGGATTTCTGAAAACCATCAAATCTCGGCCTGTTGTACACGCCTCTTCTTTTTTTTTTTAATAGGAAAAATGTACCCAAGGTGTGGAGGTGGGAGAGGTCAGCCGAATAAGCTGAGGATTCAGAAACAAAGCAGACACCCACCAAGGACAACTCTGGCACTTCTAACTGTACGCCAGAGTTAAGCAAAACAGTGAGGGCTATAGCATAAAGCTCTAAGCTGCAGGTCTGCCCCGATGCACCTCAAAGATCACTTCGGTTCACCAAAACCAAAAGCAGCTGGCTGCCAAACTCAGAAAGTACACAGAACACAACACCCACGCCCGTCGCCACTCACGTTATTAAACGCGACTTTGCCTTCTTGGGTGATTCTAAGATTTCATTAATATGATTACCGGCGGGAGAACAAAAGTCACTGCTTGCTAAAGTTGTAGTTGGTTTAAAGGGATCCATGGATTCGTCAAGGTGGTAGGAGCCCTTAGAGGAGAGAGGGGGGGTGTTCTGCAGAGCGGAGAGGCCCCCAAAGGGACTGAAGTTGGGGTTATCCCACTGGCTGGGAGCCAGCTTAGCAGATGCCTGGGAGGGAGGAGCGCTGTCTGTAGCTGGGTCTGCAGGCTGGTCCCCACCTTTGGCGCCTACTGGCTTACTGACGCTATCCTTCTGTACCTTGGGAGGCAGTTTGCTACCCAGTTTCCTGCCAAGTTTCTTCGGAAGGCCTTTCCTGGACTCTACATTTTCCACATCTTCTGTGAAATCAAACTCGAGTTTCAGAGGTGAGTTCCTGGACTCCTCCAGCAGCTCAACTCCAGAGTCGTTGGTGTCACTGCCAGGGGTGCTCGAGGTCTCCTTAGTGTCAGGAGGAGGTTTCTGGATCCTGGCGCCTCCTAGCAAAGGATTTGCTTTCCCATCCATCTCATCAGCACAGAACTGATAGGATGCCTGGGGGAGAGGTGAGCCCTCTAGGGCAACATCAGCCTCTAAAAATTCACCAATCGTCTTCTTCCTCAGAGAGACGGGTTTGGGCTTTCTTAGCTTGCTTCTGCTGGGAACAGGCTCTGGACAGGAGTTGCCAGCCTTCAGGTCAGCTTCTGTGGAGGCCTCCAGCGTCACCCCCATGGTGCCTTCTGTCATTGCCTTGTCGGGGATGGCTTCTGGTGTGCTGGAGGGCAAAGCCTCGCCTGAGACCACAGTTAGACAGCCATAAGCTGCCTTCGTTCCTAGAGCTGCCGGGGCGTCCGTGGAATTCTTGGTTTCTATCGAAAATGGCCTCACTACTGAAATTTTGCTACTATCATGTTCAGGTTCTTCTTTGAAATCCTTGACTGGGTAAGAAGCAATAGCCTGCTGTGACACCTCATTTTCTGAGGGTCTAGAACAAGTCTCAGATGAGCATTTTTCAACCACTTCTGCTACCAGCTGTTCATCAACTTCTTGTGATTCTAAAAACAAAACACAAAAGCCATCTATTAAAGACTTATCTTTTTGGCGTTGGTAAATACTCTCTACTAGCTGAATCTACCCAGACAAGCAGCAAATTCCTCCCTCTTTAAGAGCTTCTATTAAGCATCTCTAAGGTTCAGCAAGGTTGGCAGAGCAGCCTGGAAAGGAACAGTTGGTATTACACGCTAAAGTCAATCTTCCTATCCAAAATGTATACATGTTTTATCCAAGCTATACACATAATAATTAGACCAAATAGAGCCACTGAGGAAAAGACGAAATAGACTGTGAGACTATTGCAAGGCATATTAATATGATGTTAACATTCCACAGGTTAAAGTAACCAGTCTGGAAAAAGCTTGAGACACTGCCAGCTCAGATAGAGGGTTCAGATCTTGAACCGACACAGTTCCCAGGGCCTGCCTGACAGCTTCAGGGTCCAAATGCTACACGGTACACAGATTTTAATCTCTGGATGTTAAAAACAAGTATTCTCTCTTCCCTAGACTATAGTTTAAATAATCGAACTGTTTCAAAATTAAATGAAAAACCCACCATGGCCTGCTCAGAGTAACTTCTCTATAGACTTAAAAAACTGAAAGAAACCAAATAAAAAACCTAATTTGAAAAAGCAGATACAGGGGCACCTGGGTGACTCAGTTGGTTAAGTGTCTGACTTCAGCTCAGGTCATGATCTCTCGGTTTGTGAGTTTGAGCCCCACATTGGGCTCTGCGCTGACAGCTCAGAACCTGCTTCTGATCCTGTCTCCCTCTCTCTGTACCTCCCAGCTCATGCTCTCAATCTCTCTCTCAAAAAACAAAACCAAAAACATTAGAAAGAAAGAAAGAAGAAAGCAGATATGGAAATGGCTTTAAAACAAACAGCCTTGGGGTGATGGCTGGTTCAACTGGTAGGGCATGCGAGTCCTGATCTCAGGTCATCTCGGGTCATGAGTTCAAGCCCTACGATGGGCATAGAGCTTATTTAAGAAAGAAAAAATCGACTGGATTTAATAAAACTTAAAAAGAGAATCAATGTTACTTAAAAGCAACCACCACCACCACTACCAATAGTTCTTATTTTACTAAGACATAAATCATACAATAATAAAGTTTTTTTTTTTTTAGAAGTTCTGTCTCAAACTGGGCCAGGTATTCTCTCAAAACACTTGTGAAAAATAAGGATCCTTTCTAATCTGGGTCTTATTAGAAGGAATGCTGCAATTAGGAAGGTGAAAGTGAGGGTATTTCCTTAAAGCACAAACTAAGATAGTACTTTCCTGACTAGTTACCTGAAATAACGATCGAATAGCAGCAACAAAAACCGAATAAATTGGTATTATCATGGTATCTTGTGATTTTAAAGGAAACTCAGAGGGGCACCTGGGTGGCTCAGCTGGTTAAGCTAGGCTCAATTCATGATCTCATGGGTTCATGAGTTCAGGCCCCACAGCAGGCTCCCTGTTGACAGTGTGGAACTTGCTTGGGATTCTCTCTCTCCCTCTCTCTCTGACCCTTCCCTGGTTGAGCTCTCTCTTCTCTCTCTCAAAACAAACAAACAAACAATTAAAGAAACTCAGAGATGACCCTCTAATCCTACTTTCTAGCCCTACTTCTAATCCAGGAACAAAAAAGTGAGCACCACAGGAAGAGTTTTTTAAACCACCCACACATATTTTCACAAAACTCCTTTAGGACTACAATTAGGTAGGCAGTGGCTTACAAACTGTATTCTGCACAGATGCTTCAGGAATTCTATCAATGTCCAATGTAAGTTTTGTTTTCAAATACACATTTAACTATTATTAATACCGTAATCTTAAGAAAGCTTTCAACACATGGTATCTGGGATTTGCTTTAACATACATCAAAAGAATTTCTTTCTAAAAATAGTAAATGTGGCAAAATCTTGATAACTGTTGAATCTGGGGATGGGTATACAGGAGTTTTCACTGTGCTACCTTCTCTGTTGCACAATTGCGAAAAGGTTCAAAATAAAAATATTTTCAACTCAACTGCATTACACACAAAATTAACAAGAATGTTTTAAAGTGTACCAAAAAATTAACATGTCTGTAGATAGATATATACATAGGAAAATCTGCACACACATACATCTGAACTGTTATGAATTCTGTGCTGATGGGGAAGGGTAGACAAACGACAATGAAAACACATCACCAGAAACCCAGCACTGCAAAGATTTACATGTATCCAGATGCTGTAGGCTCAGGGAGAAGCCAGGCCAGGTCTAAGCACCCCTGCTCATAACCTAGCATCCAATCAGTTACAGAAAATGGAATCTCGATTATATCGAAATACAGACAGTTATCACTTACTTTAAGTTTTGGTGCTTACCATGAGCTTTTTAGATTCAACATGTATGGTACAATAAAAATATACATTTGTTCTTTGTGCTGGGTTCCCAACACAGGTCTAAAACTCTTGGAATCTCAGGGGTGATAAGTGTCTTTTGTATGCTCCTGAGGTGACTGGTGGCCCCTCTAGCTTCAGGATGGGGGCTGGTCACCAGAAAGGTCAAGCAGTAGACAAGGTTGGAACTTTCAGCTCCACCACCCCCCCCCCTCACCTTAGGGGAGGAGAGAAGCAGGAAGTGAAGTCTAATCACCAATAGCCAGTGATTTAATCAATGATGCCAAAGTATGGGTAAAAACCCCTAAACTATGGGGTTTGGGGACCTTACAGGTTGATGACCTTCTCAAAGTGCTGGAAATATGTATACCCATAATAACAACAACAAAATCTTGAAACTATGTGTGGTGACAGATATTAATTAACTGGACTTACTGTGGTGATCATTTTGCAAAATATACAAATACTGACTCTTTACAGTATACGCCTGAAGCTAATATATCAGTTATACCTCAATTAAAAGAAATTTGAATTTTAACCAACTTTGTAAATGAGATATTATTAATAATTACATCATAGTTATGTGTCCAAATATTTTAGGGATGCATATTGACACAGATGACCCGATACCTGGAATTTGCTTTATTTAACAAAACAAAAGGAAAAGGAAGAAAAAGGGAATGTTGGAAGCAAGTCTTGAGAAAATCTTGATAATTATTTAATCTCGGCAGTGGGAATATGGAGGTTCTACTTTCCTGTGTGATGTTGGGAGCTGATCACAATAAAAATTTGTTATGTAATTTCTCCGATGTCTTCTCCTTGCCACTGACTTACTAACATTAACGTCAGTCTCCCTCATGGGATCCCTGAGCCCCACACCCCACTCCTCTGTCCTTGCCTACAAACCTGAGAGAATGTGAGGGGAGGGCGAGGCTACAGACAGGAGAGTACAGTGTGACTCCCACCCACCCACTTCTTGGAACCTCTTCTCGCTATTTCGCAGACGCCTTCACCATCAACCTGACGCCTTCCAAAGGCCAAGGGGAGACCTTTCACTGACCTCTCTCCTAGCTTTTGGTTTCTGCCCTAATCTTCTCTGTTAAAAAAGGGCAGAAACTCCTTTTAGGTCCTCCCTTCTTGTCCCCATCTCCATCAACTGCTTTTCCCAAGCTAAGAACTGGAGAGAGGGAGAGCACCTCACAGCGTGAGGGACAGGGCAGGCAGCCTGAAACCGGCCAAAGAGGAACAAAGGAGCAGGATCTCAGCATTCACACAGAAGTTCTAACGCTGCCCAGCCCAGCCCCATAGCTCTAAGGATTAAGGAGTTTTATCGGCTGCATTCTGAAGTGAGCCACCCACCAGTGGAATGGGGAAGGAAAACCATCGCCCCTCACTGACTTCAGCCTGAGCAGACAGCTGAAGGAGCCCCGCCTGGAAGACACCACCCCAGTGCAGGCAAATTAACATGCCCAGTCTGCACCTAGTCCCTGAGGACCCCACCTTGGTCCAGTATCTTCAGTCACCACTAGAAAGTACTGCGGGGTGGGACAGAGTGGGTGGGAGAGGACTGCTCACCAGTTTTGGGAGTTGTGAGAATGTAAAACAAGAAAACAAACCAGGAAACTCAAAAAGGTAGGTTTGGGTAAGATCTGATTTACATTTGCACTCTGAATCAGCCAAGTCTCCCAGGGCCCGCTGAGCCTGCATACCCAGTGCTGCCCTAAAAGAGAATGTACACCTCAGCTACCACAGAGCAAAAAGTTCGCCACCCTTCCCGGCAGACTCCGCTTCTCAATCTTCTCCCAGTTAAGGGTTCTAGCCACAGCAGTCAGGGCTGGCTTTTCATCTGCAAACACTGTTATGTAACTGCCCTACCTCTATTCATCCTTCTATTTTTACAAAATTCCTGTATTCCTTAAAAATCTTCCTCCAGGGTGTGCTGAGATGCTCTCTTCCTGAAAGGAGTTTGATGAGTTTGGATGATTCTGACAAGCACTGCACAGCCTGGCAGCTTCGTGAACACAGACACTGAAGAGATTAGATCAGTAGATGAGTTCAAAGCAAACACAGAGGAAATCCAAAAATAGAGCGACATTTCCACTTCTGCCACATTTGTTGCTGTTAACAAAACTCTTCCTTTCAATTATCAGCCTCTCTTAAATCTAGACAGAAGGTTGTGTGAATCGCCCAGGGGTGCTTTAAAACATAGATGCTTTTTATGCTTACTCAGGACATAGGCTATTCTCATGTAAAAAGGTTTTACCTCCATTTTATCCTATTTTCAAAAGAAAAGGCACAGAATATCAACATTTTGAAGACTGGGGTAGCAGCCTGACATTGTGTATGTGTAATATACCTTCAACATACTGGAGTTGAACATAACTGGAGTATGTTGAAGGTATATTAAGTTGGAAGACAGGCTTACAAAAAAGTTTAAAAGCCTCAGACGGTGACATGCTATTAACAAAGTATTTTTGAGGATGAGAAACATACTCCGCTAACATACACGGAGAACCTGCTGGCTAGCTGCTTTCGTATGTACAATCTCATTTAAGAGAAGACAAGACAGAACCACTTGGAAAACAACATGTATTAACACTTCAGATTTGGCATTACTCTCAAACATGCTTGTCTGTTCCCCCTCAGATTCTAATTTTTTGGTAAAACACTGTCTAGAAGCTCCTTTTAGATCTGTCCATCGGCCCCTGTCCTTTAGCTACAGGAGGTCCCTTTTATGGATTCCTGAATACCTGACATATAAAGTGAGAAAGCTGCCAAAATTTGAACAGGCCTCCTGTATCATACAGACATACACCTGGCCTCTTCCTAACCTCAAATCCAGTCTTTCGCATCCAAGTTGAAGACACAGGTCTGACTCTAAGGCCTTAAAACAGAATCTGAGAACCAATACATGAAAATGAGTGACTTTTATAGTAAGTAATTTAAGAAGTGTTCACAGATAAATTTTGAGAGGGTCCACAAAGCCCCCGAAACTCAAAGAAAATGTTTCCCCAACAGAGAAAATCCAACAGCCTTCTTTATTGGCTGGCATTTAGGAATCACTGTTCTTGAAGACTGTATTTCTGGACCACTTTTTAGGGTCCTCAAAAAGGCTCCTCTCACTACTTTATAGTTATAACTTCAATCCCCCTTTGATCACTACACTCACTGAAGTTTAAAAACTCTTCAGCTACGGCGGAAAAAAATCTTAACATCTAAGAATAAAGCTTGTCACCTTTGAGAATGCTCAAAAAAAATGTGTTGCAAGTGCAGTTTTAAGCACTTTTTAAAGTGTGGACTGAAGCTCTGAGAGGGAGCATTCATTAAAACATAAATTCAAGCAGGTTTCATTCAAACACAGTTCAGCCCCCTTACATCATTCCTGTTGACATCAAGACTGGACTGAAGGGACGCTAAACACCCAGTGGGAGTGGGTGGGGGAACCGATCTCGCCAGCACCTGGGTGTGGCAGGACGGGACATTAGGCAGACCACCCTGGGGAGAGAATCAAACCCCAGGAACAAACTGGAGTAAATATTTTCCTTCTCTGGACAGTGGTTCAGATTTTGTCGTGCAGAGCGCAGCAGAAGGTCAAGGGACAACCAAACTTTGGCCTAAGTCTGCAGATCTTTCTTCACAGGCTCCTTACATGGAGCTTTTCTCTAATAACTGCTGGATATTTAAAGAACATTGATTTGAAGGGGGATGCAAACTGCTGGCCTGCGTGGTGACCTTGGCCTTAGGCTGGCCCCATTCGGGGCCAGACAAGCAGCCACCCACAAGGCCTAGGGTAAAGTCAGAGAACAATGAGAGGGAAGAAAAGGGAGGAAGTAGTACTGACTACAGTGTCAGGCACGGTGACTGAGCATTTTACAAACAAAAACTCATACAATCAAAAGGAGGATTAAAGAGAACACACAGACAGAAACTCCATTTTAAGAAACCTATGAATTGGAGGCAGCAAGCAATTTTAGTGAGCAATCAGATGGTAAGTCCTCCTCCCCACCTCCCATTAAAAAAAAAAAAAACAAAAAAACACAACAAAACATCCCTGGTGCTTTCCACCGAACAAATGAAATAAAGAATAAATTCTGTATGATAAACGGTACAAACAAACAAGAATTTTTTTTTTTTTTAATGGCCAGGGCTGCCTGGGTGGCTCAGTCGATTAAGCATCAACTCTTGATTGTGTCTCAGGTCATGATCTCACCCTTTGTGGGTTCAAGCCTGGTTGGGAGTCTCTCTCCCTCTCTCTCTCTCTGCCCCTCCCTCATTCACACGTGTATGCACTCATTCTCTCTCAAAATAAACTTAAAAAAAAAAAAGAATAGATTCTTTCACTCATCAATGCCACTGCTAGGAATTTATTTTAATTATGCTCACAAAGAGGGCCATACACATATGTACGAGAATGAGGATGTTCACTGAAGTGCTGGTTCCTACACACTGATCTGTGGCAATTAAAGTATCACAGGGCACTGAAAGATCACTGCATGCGCAACATCACAATGGAATACTATAGGGAGGTTAAACCATGACGTAGATCTGTATGTGCTAACAGGGTAGGATCTCCTAAGACATGTTACATGGAAAAAGCAAAGTTATTCAATTGAAACATATAAAGACATAAAACACATTCTGAGGTCCAGAATCCTTCTTATTAAGTACAAAAATCTCTTCCTACCTAAACTTACTTTCCTTTTACCGATTTCTCTTTTTCTCCATTTCACCGCAAGATTCCTATTTCCATCCCCAACCCAGCTCGCCCTCTCCTCCTCCCAAGACAGAGGGGTGGGATTCATTGTAAAAGGTGATTTTTTAAGTGTCTCCTGAAAATTTTTTCCTCATTATAATATTATTGTAAGTGCTTGACACTCTAGATACTTATTCAGTCCTCACAACAACCCTGTGAGGTATTTTTTAACTCCATCTCACAGATGAAGAAACCACGGCTCAGAATGGTTAACACACACACACACACACACACACACACAAGGGGAAGAGGAGGGAGAGAGAGGAAGGCAGTTGGGAGTCTACGTTGGGGCACAGGCAGGCCATGGCTCAACCATGCTAGACAGTCCCCCAATTAACTCCAGAGTTATCTTCATTCATCTAATTTCTCTTCATTCATGGGAAAGTCCAAGTGTGAACACAAGTCAAGGAAGAAGGGGTCTGGAGTACGGATTCAATGCTATGGTATGACACAAATATACTGATCTATGCTGTCATATCCACTGAGGGGGGTGGGGGGGGGGGGAGCATCTGAAAGACAGGAAGCAGAGGGACAGTCTCTAGGAACAAAGCTCCAGTGCCATACTTCTGAATGCTCAGAAGATGATGAACCCATGTGACCATGCTGGGCTACATATCTCAAACAGATGGAGTTATTCCTATCTACTTTATTCTATCCTCACTGGGAGAGATAATCCTACAGTTGTACAATCCTCATATTGTAATATATCTCATAATCAGGCAACTTCAATCTATACAACTATAGAATAGGACCCCTAGTTACCAAGACACTGGCCTGCACCTCTGAACTCAAGCCCAAAATGTGGGTCTTTGTTATTCAGGGCCACATAAAAGATATGCAGACACAATAACACAAACTTGGAAGGCCCAGCAACCACAGTGAAGTTTTATTTAATTTTAATTTTATTTTATTTTCGAGAGAGAGAGAGCATGCACGTGCAAGGGGAGGAGAGGGGGAGAGAGAGAGAGAGATAGAGAAAGAGAGAGATCTCAAGCATGGAGCCCGACATGAGGCTCAATTCTATGATCTTGGGATCATGACCAGAGCTGAAATCCAGTTGGAAGCTCAACCGAGTCACCCAGGCGCCCTGACAGTGAAGTTTTATAAATGTATAACAGCAATTGACCACAAACCACAGTACTAAGATATTCTACATAAGGATCCAAATCAGATGTTCAATAGTCAACACTCCCTAATTAATTTAACCATCAGCTTCATCAGGACTTGAAGTCCTAAAATCAAATCACAAAATAATTTCTAAAATAATCATCTAACCAACCAGGCACAGGCTCTTATAACCTGCAGCATATACTGTACTAGGCATGAAGAGACCACAAAATAAGCGCATGGGGCTTATAATGCAGTTAAGGAAACAAGAGCCACACTCAAAATCCCTTCAGAGAACAACCAAATACAACAGTGAGGGGGAAAAACTACCACCTTCTTATATGAGTGCCACCTCACATGTCTTTATAGAAACATGTTTACAGAAAACACCAGCACTTGCTGGACTTCTGATTTTAAGGAGTCAGTTTTTATGTCACCAACTTCTCTTCCCTTTCTAAAGGAGAGATTCCTTCTTTGAATTTGCTGTCATATTCAGCAAATGAAGAGAACTTTCTAGAGCATTATATGAAATAATTCTTTTTTTAATGTTTATTTATTTTGAGAGAAAGAGAGCACAAGCTAGGGAGGAGCAGAGACAGAGAAGGGGTGAGAGAATCCCAAGCAAGCTGAATTGTCAGCACAGAGCCCAACGTGAGGCCCAATCTCATGAGCCATGAGTTCATGACCTGAGCTGAAATCAAGAGTTGAGCACTTAACTAACTGAGCCACCCAGGTGTGCCAGCTAAGCTGTATTTTAAGAGAACCTTTATTACTTTGATGCAAGCTGGGCAGAAGTGGGATGAATGAATATAGTGCATCTAAGGTATGGATTACAGGAAAGCTTAGGAAATCAGTGACTGGATAAGCTCAGCATTTGTTCAGAGAGGAAAGGAAACAGATTTTCTCAGTGCTAGCTGAGAGCAGAATGAATCAGAGCCCACAACTGATTTCCTTAATGGTGCACTGATGTCCTCTGACCCTACATAGGATCCCCAGCATAGGATCTAGAAGTTCTGCTACTCTTCAGGAAATAGGCAGAAATAGGCCCCCAAATGACTTTAACTCCCCTTTGAACCCAATCTTAGTTCATATTCTTTTGGGAACAAGAGCAACAACCTCTCCCCTGAAATGTAATTAACAAAGGAGGAACACAGTAGAAATGGTAAACTGCATAAATTGCAGACAGTGGTAAAATATGGTTATGTTTTCCTACAACTAAGAATTCAGAACAAGTAAAACATTTCACTTATTTGATCCTCAAAGCATTACCTAACTTGATCCTCAAATCAACCCTGTGAAAAAGGCAGAGCAGGGCTTATTAATTCCATTTAAAAATGAGATATTGCATGTTAACAAATTAGATAACTTAGATAAAGTAGAAAAATTCCTAGAAAGACACAAACTACTTAATCTGACTCAAGAGGAAATAGAAAATCTGAATAGATCTAAAACAAGGAGAGAAACTGAACTGGTAAATTAAAAACTCCTCCCGCCCCCCCAAAAACATGGACCAGCCTCGTGAATTCTGCCAAATATTTAAAGAACTAATATCAATTGTTCACAAACTCTTACAAAAAATATAAGAGGAAAATAGTTCCCAACTCATTCTATCAGGCCAATATTACTCTGATAACAAATCCAAAGTTATCACAAGAAAGAAAAAAACTACGGACCAATATCTCCTATTGAAAATAGAAGCAGAGGCCCCTGGGTGGTTCAGTCAGTTGAAAGTTCAATTTCAGCTCAGGTCATGATCTCACAGCTCATGGGTTCAAGCCCCACGTCAGGCTCTATGCTGATAGCTTGGAGCCTGGAGCCTGCTTCAGATTCTGTGTCTCCCTCTCTCTCTGCCCCTAACCCACTTGCATTCTGTCTCTGTGTCTTTCAAAAATAAATAAACATTTAAAAAAAATTAAAAAAAGAAAACAGAAGTAAAAATCTTCAACCAAATACTATCAAACTGAATCCACCAACACATAAAAAGCCAATTTATGCATCATGAACAGTGGGATTTATCCAAGGAATGCAAGGTTGGTTTAACACCTGAAAATCAATTAGTGTATGTCAACAGAATGGAATACAAAACCCACGTAATTATCACAGTATATGCAGAAAAAGAATTTGACAAAATCCAACATCCTTTCACGGCAAAAAACATCTAACAAACTAGGCACAGAAGGGAACCTCCTCAACTTGATGAAGGACAGCTATGAAAACCTTAATGCTAATGTCATACTTAATGCTAAAAGATTGATGCTTTTACCCTAAAATCAAGAACAACAATATCAGCTTTTGCTACATCTATTCAGAATTGTACTAGAAGTCCTAGCCAGGTCAATTAGGCTAGGAAAAATAAAATAAAAGATACCTAAATTGAAAAGGAAAAAGTAAAAACTATCTCTATTTACAGATGAAACGATCCTGTATATAGAAAGTCCTAGAATATAAAATCAATGTGCAAAAAATTAATTGTATTTCTATACACATGCAATGAAAAATCCAAAAAAGAAATTAAAAAAATAATTTCATTTACCATTATATCAAAAAGAATAAGATACTTGAAAATAAACTTCACAAAAGAAAGGCAAGATACTCTAAAACTGTTTAAAAAATTAAAAATCTAAATAAATGGAAAGACATCCTATATTCATGGATTGGAAGATTTAATATTGTTAACATGACCACACTCCCCAATTTATCTACAGATTGAACACAAAACGTATCAAAATCCCAGCAGGCTTCTTTGCAAAAACTAATAAGCTGATCCTAAAATTCATAAGGACATGCAAAGAACCCAGAATAGCTAAACCAATCAAAAGAACAAAGTTGGAGGACTCCTATGTCCTGATTTCAAAACTCACTACAAAGTTACCATAATCAAGGCAGTGTAGGACAAACATAAGGAAAGGCATATGTATCAATAAAACAAAATTAAGAGTTTAGGGACACCTGGGTGGCTCAGTTGGCTAAATGTCCAGCTTCGGCTCAGGTCATGATCTCATGGTTTGTGAGTTCAACCCCTCATCAGGCTCTGTGCTGACAGTGTGGATGGAGCCTGCTTGGGATTCTCTCTCTCTCTGTGCCTCCCCACTCACGCTTTCTGTCTCTCTCAAAATAAATAAACTTAAAAAAAAAAAACAATTAAAAGTTCAGAAATGAACTCTTACATCTATGATTAATTGATTTTGACAAGGGTACAAAATTAATTCAATAGAGAAAAGGGCAATCTTTCAACAAATGGTGCTGGGACAACTGCACAGCTACATGCAAAAGACAGAAGTTGCACCACTTCCTCACAAACTATACAAAAATTAACTCGAAATGGATCACAGACCTAAATGTAAGAGCTCAAACTATAAAACTCTTAGAAGAAAACCTAGGAGTAAATCTTTGGAACTGTGGGTTGGGCAAAGCCTTCTTAGATATGACACAAGGGACAAAAGAAAAAGTAGAAAACTGAAGTTCATCAAAATTAAAAACTTTTACACATCAAATGATACCATCAAAAAAGTAAAAAGATAACTGCCAGAATGGGAAGAACTATTTACAATCACATCTATAGTAAGGGACTCGTATGTAGAATACATACTCTTATAACTCAATATGAAAAGATAAATAACCCAGTTAAAAAGTAGACAAAGAATCTGAATAAACAATTTGCTAACGAAGATATACCAACGGCCAACAAGTACATGAAAAGATGCTCGATATCATTAGATATAAGGGAAACGCAAATCAGAACCAGGAGATGCCACTTCACACCTACTAAGATGGCTACAAAGAGATGGATAGCAAGTGCTGGCAAGGAGGTGGGGAAACTGAAACCCTCACATGCTTGGTAAGAATGTAAAATGGTGCAGCCTCTTTGGAAAACACTTTGACAGTTCCTCAAAATGTTAGAAATAGAGTTACCTCATGACCCGGCAATTCTACTAGGCATCTACATAAAAACCTATGCACAGGAAGTGTTCATAGCAGCATTAACCATAATAGCCCCAAAGTGGAAATAACCCATATGTCTATCAACTGAACAAAATACAGCATATCCATGTAGTGTAGTGCTAATCAACAATAAAACAGGACTGAAGTACAGATACATGCTACAACATGGATGTAAACAGAGGTAGTCACAAAAGACTATAGACTGTATAGTTCCATTTATATAAAATGTTTACAATAAGCAAATCTACTGAGACACAATTTAGATTCTCAGTTGCCCAGGGGTGGAATGGGAAAGGAATGGGAGGTGACTCCTAATGGGTACGGATTCTTTTGGGGGTGATAAAATGTTCTAAAAATTGGATACAGGCAATAGTTGCACAACTCTGTTAATATACTAAAAATCACTGCATCGCAGGCCCTTAAAATAGGTGAACTGTATGGCATGTGAATTATATCTAATAAAACTTTTTAAAAATATTTTTAAATATTTTTTTATTTTGGGGGGGGGGGGGCAGCAGAGAAAGAGGGAGAGAGAGAATTCCAAGCAGGCTCCCTGCTGTCAGTGCAGAGCCTGATGTGGGGTTTGAACTCACAAACTGCGAGACCATGACCTGAGCAGAAAGCAAAACACTTAACCGACCGAGCTACTGAGGTGCCCCTCAATAAAATTGTTAACAAAGAAAAAAAGGACACAGCTTAAAGGCTGAGCAGGAGGAGTTTCCTGCAATTCTTAATAAAATGTTCTAGTACACCACAGACTTACATTTCAGAAAATGCTGTAAATAGCTCTTATGTGTATCACCTGTAGGGACACTGCAGCGAGGTGGTAGGTCTCACTAGCACATCAATTTGGGATTTTAAATTTCTCTTGAGGAAGCCTACAGTGTGCTAGATAAATTCTATTTACAGAAAAAGGTGAAAAAATGACATCACTCCTCTCTCCTACAGCAGATATACCCAAGCATAGGAACCATCCTAGAGACAGAACAATTGTTAAGCTCAAAATGCTTTTCGCTTTTTTTGGGGGGGGGAGGGGGGGAGGAAGGAGCTGTTTCTTTTCAATTCTGATTTTTAACATTTGACTTCTCCCAAGACCTCCCTCATACATTCCCTTGTAAGAACACTGGTAATAGAAGCCGGCAGGCTTCCTCCAGACGGAGTTCTGTGGGGGCCTTACACCTGGTCCCTTTTGTATCACCAAAACTGGAGCGAGCACCCAAACCAGAGGTGATCCTCAACCAGTGCCCACTGCTGGGCGAACGTCTGACACATAAAGGACTTCTTTTTCAAGAGATTATCATTTATAGACAGAAAAAGTACACTGAAGTAGTGGGAAAGCTGTTCAGCTCTACACCAACAGCTGTAAGGATTAACATTTGTTCTTCATTCGACCCTTTCCCTTTGAAGAGCTGTCCTCTCTTAAATGTATGGCTTGGTCTTGCCTCCCACCCCCTGCTCTACTGTGCTGGAATCAAGGGCTTCAGGAGGGAAGTGTGATTCCGGCACTTGTGCCACCCCTTCCTGCTAAAGTGGTCTGACCCGAGGAGACTGTTAATAAGGTACAGATTAGCATTTAGGCAAGTGGCCAAAATTCGAGGGTTTTGTTTTTTTGTTTTTCAGTTTCATGTCTCTGAATTCCCAGTCCCTCTGATTACCCCAAAGTTGAAATATACTTTATATATGTACATTCTAGGCCATTTAGTCAAGGACACAGGCCTTAAAATGCAGAAGTGGACACGATGTGGTACCCAGGGGCAGGATAACAGCACACGCAGGTCTCTTCCCGGAATGCTGGGTAGAACCTCAGGGTATAGGCTGCAGAGCTCACGTTCCCTCACGACCAGTGGGGCCCCAAGGTCATCCAGAGCATGAGAGTAAGGAGAGGATTCCAAGTGGGTGAGTCAAGGCAGGAAAATGCAGAACATCCTCTTAGGTAGCCAGAATTTTAAGATATCACTACTTAAAGCAGAAAAACATCAACATCCAACACCACCCCTCACGTACCCACCCCTGACCAAACCTAGACAACAACAAACAAACTGGCCAGACCTCCTCCTCCGGGCCCTACACAAGAAAAACAAAACAAAACAAAACAAAAACAAAAACAAAAAAACACCAAATAAAACACTATTCAGGAGCTGGTAGGGGCGGGGGCAAGTTTAATTGCTTTTTGTAAGAGACACGACGCCAGATGCCGTGTTCTCCAGAGATAAGCTTCTAACTCCTGACAGAGGCTCATCCTAAAATATAAGACTCCACAGGTAAAGAGTAATCTGGAAAGCCACTGGACAGGCTTTAAAAGCTTGAACTAAGGGTGAAGAAAATATTTCAAATCTCCAAACCAGCATGTTATGCTATTTTATTTAAAAAGGAGACCCAAACCCTATCCTCTGAAGGCCAACATCACAATACAGTTAGATGGAGGGGCCCACTAATCAAGACTGTCTGCCCACCAGGCAGCCAAACCTTATCCACAGAAACCCATCCAACAACGAGTAAGTCTTCTCACTGATGAGATGTCCTGGAGTTTCGGAACCATCTGGATTTGTTTGAGGATACATTTCAAATACATTAGAAATCCTCCACCATAGACAGAAACTGTAGAAGGCTCTCCCTGTAGGACTCTTCCTCCATCCCCAACAACTGCAGCAGGAGGAGCAGAGAGAAAGGGCACGTGCTAACAGATGGGACTCCTCTGCAGAGATGTGAAATTGTGTAACTTCACTCCGTTGCTGCCAAACAACCATAATGTGCATCTCTTCAGAAATAATTACTGGAGAATTCGAAATACCAACTGCCTCTCTCACAAAGTAGCAACCGCCCACACAGGAGCTGGGGGCTGATGCAGGATAAAGGAAGAGAGGAGCCTCCAGCCAAAGCAACAGCAACAGATTCACCAGGCACATGAGACACTTCCACAATAGGAGAGGGACCCTGGTTGAAGACCACCTTATTTCTCCTGTCGCTTCTGCTCCTGTACTCTAAGAAAAGGAGCCAAAGGAAGGGGTGGATAAAGCAGTGAAGAGGCCCCAGAGGAAGAAAGTAATAAAAAAGGCTGAAGTCTTTGAAATTATACCCTTTGGTATAAGTTTTAAAAAGCAGAAAATGGTCTTGTGCTAGTCAGCCTCCAAGATGGCACCCAATGAGGGAGCCATTTATCAGGTGAGATGAATCCCACCTCCCAGCATTCATGTCCCTGGACTGACCCGTTTAACCGAAAAGATATTATGGAAATAACAACGTGACTTCTGAAGCTAAGTCACAAAACACATTACAATTCCCATCTTGTTCTTGGATCACTCACTCTGGTCACTCAGCTGCCAGTATAGAAGAACACTCAAGCCACCCAATAGAGAGAGAGGTCCATCCACATAGTAAAGAATTGAGGCCTCCCACAAACAGCCAGCACTTGCCAGGCAGTAGTGAATTACTTGAGGAGAAGGTCCTCCAGCCCCAGTCAAGCTTTCAGATGACTACAGTCCCAGCCAACACTGTGACTGCATTCTCACAAGTAACCCTAAGCCAGATCACCCAGCTAAAATGCTTCCAAATTCTAGGCCTATGAAAGCTATGTGAAATGTTTATTGTTCTAAGCTACTAATAACTTTTGGAGTAATTTGTTATGCAGCAATAGATAACTAATACAGGCCTCTTAGAAACTCTTCTTTCTAACCCAAAATAGGTACAGAGTCCCAGGAGGCTGCATACATCTCCAGGTACCTACCTCTCCTCCCCCACGCAACTCACATGTGGAGAGAGAAAGCAAAAGTTACTACTCAATATGTCCCTTCCCTCTTTATTTCTCACTGGTAAGCTGAAGCTAAGCATTAAGGAAGCAAAATGTTTTCAATAAAGTTGAATACCCAGTAATGCTTTTTTTCTTTCCTGCTTCAGGCTCTATATCTAAATTGTGCTGCAAACTTATAATATTCAAAATTCCTGAACTACACTTTACACTTCATATATGTGCAAAGTTAATAAATATGGAATATATATCCCCTACTGAACTTTTTCTTAAAATCACTGTCACTTAACAGGATACCTTAAAGGATGCTTTCCCCCATCACACACTCTGTCCTGGAAACATTTTAAGAACCTTCAGTTCCTCTGAAAAGTTTTCTCTTCAATCAGTGAAGAGAATCACAGAAAATCACAGATTCCCTGGGGGAGAGAAGCTGTATAATATGTTCCAAGAAGCTCTGGATGTGCAATCTTAAAAGCTAAATTTAAGACCCCACTCTACCACAAGCAGTAAAGACTCTGGCCCCAATCTGTGGAATGGAGATTATATGTGTCCCATCTCACAGCATCACTGTTCTAAAATCAAGTAAGATGCTGAAAAGAAGGGGGGTGGGGGGGGAAGCCTACTTGCTCCCATCAAATTCAGTAAACTCAGCTGAGGGGCACCAGAGTGGTTCAGTCGGGTAAGTGTCTGAATCTTGGTTTCAGCTCAGGTCACGATTTCACGGTTCATGGGTTCGAGTTTCACGTTGGGCTCTGTGCTGGCAAAGCATAGCCTGCTTGGGATTCTCCCTCTCTCTGCCCCTCCCCCACTCTCACTCACTGTCTCTAATAAATAAATAAAATAAATAAATAAACAAACAAACAGAAAAACTCAGCTGAAACAGAAAGACAATGGTCTGCTAGGTGGCAGTCTTCTAGTGGGAAAGCTGGAGATGAGTAATTTGTTGTTATATTTCCAGCAAGGACATGGGAAAGAAGGCACCTGGACTGCCTAGGAATATATCTGTATCTGCCAAACAGAACTGTCAAATTACACTTTTTCATTTGTGAAATAATGAAATATCCATTCAGCCATTATCAATCTAACTCCTGGAGATACAATCATGTTTGTGGAAACTCATGAAATCAGGTTCATGTACAAGCAAAGGAGAGAGTGAGATCTTAGAAACAGCAATCCCTTTCTAGGCCCAATGCTAACAGTTTTCAGGCAATTCAGCAACCGTCATTTATCACAGCCCCACCAAGCTGTTTTGTTTTGGGTAGATAAACCAGTAGCTTTCATATCACTAACCTGAGTTAGGAGATTGTGACAAAATGGCTTATGCTGCCAGGACTTCCTATGAACATTGCTACTGCTCACTTGAAAAAGACACTATGAGTACTCTTTAACCTAAATGTTTAAACGGCTTTAGACCACATACATTTTTTTAAGTGGAACATTAAATGGCAGCAACATAATTTTGGAAGGGTTGCCCCTCCCACACACACATGCACCACCAGAAACTATCACAGTAAGCTATATCACTTTATTTGCTGCTCAGGTAAGCCCCAAACTGGCAAGTATGAGTCTAAGGTGAGTTTAACCATTATAACATTTACTGCTTTACAGTTATTAAAATGTTTACTTCCTTTTTTTAATGTTTATTTATTTTGAGAGAGAGAGAGAAAGAATGAGCAGGGGAGGGGCAGACAGAGAGAGAGGGAGAGACAGAATCCCAATCAGGCTTTGTACCATCAGCACAGACCCCAAAGTGGAGCTCGAACTCCTCAACTGCGAGATCATGACTTGAGCCAAAATCAAGAGTCGGATGTTTAACCAACTGAGCCACCCAGATGCCCCTAAAATGTTTACTTTCAGCAGGGAGACTTTACCCCTGCTCCTAAGTTTTTTATTCAAATATTGTGGTTCTGCACTTCCTGAGAAGTCTGCTGGAAAAACTATACTTTTTCCCCAAGAAGACTTTCTTTTTTGGGTGGAACACCACATAGAAGCTCTCTGTGTGGCTCATTTACACTGCTATAAATTAACCAACAAAGAAACATGGCTCTGATCCCATTTACTAACTAGTAGGAATCTCCCAAGTTGAGAGCTAAAAATGTTATCTGGGAAAAAAAAAAAAAAAAAACACCACAGAATTGTATTATGCTGCTGAGGTTTCCAAGCCTCAAAGATCTTATAATAATAGAATATACAAATTTAAACTATGAAAGAACTAATTACATCAAAAATTAAAAAATAAAAATAAAAGTATTGGTTTGGGATATTGTCAAAGGAGCCACATGGGTTAAACTTTTGGGCTAGGTAACATTAAGGGTCCTTATTAGTCCCATCATTTCTAGGAAATTCTAATAAAGCAATCCTTGTGGTAGGGGCAGGGAGAGGATGTTAAACTAAATCCTTAGGAGAACCATACTCATGAATTTTACTGGAACACTTCAATAAATACCTAATGAAAAATGTCTGTATAGTATTTTCTTTTTTTTTTTAAGCTTATTTATTTTGAGAGACAGTGTGCACACATGAGCAGGGGAAGGGCAGAGCGAGAATCCCAAGCAGGCTCTGCACAGCTAACACACAGCACAATATGGGGCTCAAACTCACGAACTGTTGAGATCATGACCTGAGCCCAAGTCAAGAGCTAGACACTTAACCCACTGAGCCACCCGGGTGCCCCTGCATATTTTCTTGTACATGTGACCCAAAGCCTTAGAATTGAAAACCTAAGTGTTACATTTTAACAAGATCTGCATTCTAGGTCTTACATATGCACAGTCTAAAACAATCCAATAAATATACCATTTCAATCATACAGCATATACCAACAATATACCATATCAACTGTCAAATTCTAAAACACCCAATTAAAACTATTAAATTAAATTAAAACTATTAAAAAACACTTAATGGGCAAAAGTCAAAAGTTATATATTTGTACTTATATTATTAAATGATTCCCAAGTTCTCTTCATTCTTCTCTAATTTCCATTTTTCATAACTCCTTGGATCTCACAGTCAATTAAAAAGCAAGTACACTGACAGACCAATGACATTTGTGTTTTGTAAGGGAGACAAACAGCCAGCCCAAATCAGCCTTTCCCTAGAGTCTTAACCTAAGCATACAGGCCTGCACTAACGGCACCAGGTGCCACAGTTCATGTTAATTAATCATGTATATAGCCTTGCTGCTTTCTTGAAAGTTCTCCCAAATTACTTAAGCTTTATATTTTTATCAAAATTGTCCTAGGTGTGGATCTAGGTCAGCAAACTTTTCTGTAAAGAGCCAAACAGTAAACATTTTAGGCTTTTGCCAGCTACACAGTCTCTGTTCCAAGTAATCAACCTTGTTGTTTTAGTGTGAAAGCAGCCACAGACAGCACCTAAGCGAACAAGTGTGGCTGCATTCCCACAAAACTTTACTTACGGGCCCTAAAATTTGAATTTCATATAATTTTTACACATCACAATTTTTTTCAAGCACTTAAAAATTGTAAAAACAATTCTTAGCTCCCAGACAAAACAATAATCGGTCAGAGCAAGAGACAGGGCCACATTTGGTCTGTGAGCCACAGTCTGCTGATTCCTGATGGAGACTACCAAAACTGTGTCAATAAACAACTCTGCATTCCCCACCAGGCCTCCAGCAGTAAACATCTGTGTACTGATCCTGTTTATCTCTTTCCTTCTATTCTGGAGGACTACAGTGAGTCTTTGAAAAGGCACCTAATTAACATATCAAACAGGGTAGATTTAACTAGTTGTTCCAAGGGCACACACCAGAGCTTCAGCACGAATTAAGATTTTCTTTCTCAAAGAAAGGTATATACATATATACATACATGTATATGTATATACATATAAAGGTATATGTGTGACAGAGAGGCTTCTAGTAGCTTCTAGTAGCACAGGACATCCGCTCACTGCAGCTTTTATAGTCTAAGACAATGGACAAAACCATAGTCCATAAACACACACACAAAAAAAAAGTGGGGAGGGGATGAACTTGAGATTGTACCTTTCAGAAGTCCTCTGTACGTGCCATCTCCTCACTGATACATCCCCCAGCAAAAAGAAAATACAGTAACAGCAGCAGCTTAAACACTCTTTGTTGGGGGAGGCAGACAGATAGCAAACACAGAACTACCAGCCCCAATATTACAGCCACCACTCTGGTATTTTCAAGGAACCTCTTTGGCTCAACTTTTATTTTACCAGTTAGTCCGAAGCCAGCTTCTGTCTGTGGCTTAAAAAAATCCCCACAACCTCATCCATTGTTTCATTCCTAGATTGGCATACAATTCTGTCTTAAGGAGTGTTAAGACAGAGTTCAGATACTGTAAGTCCCCAACAACTTCCAATAAAAAGAAAATTAACTTCAAATAGGTGTAGATGTTTCCCTGCGTTCAAAGAATCATATGGAAGTAGGGGTGGGATACAGCCCATACATTGGGGGACCATAATATACGAGGAAGCCAGTATCTTTTATGTATGTTAACTCTAACCCCTGACTAACTCATAAATAATCCCCCAAAATGATACAGTTTTATATAATTTCTACCTGCTATCCCACTATGTCTTGGAACCAAAGATATATGAAAGACTAACTTTATCAGGAGCCAAATAATCAACAATTTGGGAGAAAGAGGACCATCCAAGCTCAGAAGTTAAGACTTCAACGAGAAATGTGTCTCCAGGAATTTTGGTCCACTGATATCTTCCCTGGTCAGACCTGTGTTTGGTTGTATTTTTATATTTACTCTGTATGTATAACAAGGCCATCAACAAGACTCTGGGCTAACTCTACACGTTGGGCAGAAGGAGCTCTCAAAGGCAGAATACTACCAGGCTGATATACAATCATCCTATTATTTAAAGGCTCCAGGGGCACCTGGGTGGTTCAGTCAGTTAGGCATCCAACTTTGGCTTGGGTCATGATCTTACATTTTGTGTGTTCAAGCCCCACATCAGGTTCTCTGCTGTCAGCACGGAGTCTGCTTTAGATCTTCTGTCCCCCTCTCTCTGCCCCTCCCCCATTTGCTCTTTCTCTCTTTCTCTCTAAAATGAACATTAAAAACAAAACAAAACCCCAAATTGAAAGATTTCTTTTTTTTTTTAACGTTTTATTTTTTTTTATTTTTGAGACAGAGACAGAGCATGAACGGGGGAGGGTCGGAGAGAGGGAGACACAGAGTCGGAAGCAGGCTCCAGGCTCCGAGCCATCAGCCCAGAGCCCGATGCGGGGCTCGAACTCACGGACCGTGAGATCGTGACCTGGGCTGAAGTCGGACACTTAACCGACTGAGCCACCCAGGCGCCCCCCAAATTTAAAGATTTCTTAATATGTGGTGGTAGTCTCCTAGATTGTACACCCTACCGCATTACCCCATCAAATACATGGTCTCCAATCATTATCTACTCCACACAGCTTTCCTGGTCCATGACTCTCTAAAAAGAAATCTTTCAAAAGAAGAGAGAAAAAGAGTGTGAGCTAGAAGTTACCAAAACATGTAAAAAAAGAGTCAGTGGCACAGGAAGGACCAAACAATTGGTTCTCTATGGCTCTGGGGGGTCTGAGCCATAGGAGCCTCTATGCAATTAGCGAAGAATATGTCAAGATGAATCAGACTAGGAGCTGACAGAATGGTGAGGAAGGGAGCAGCCCAAGCTGAGGGACATTCAAAGAGACTTTCAAATCGCTACTTATGGGTCTCATGAGCATTACTTAAATTTGATGGGAAAACTTCAAAATAGTTCTTTCCAGCTTTCAAATCTCTCTTCTGATCTGCCAATCTTGACAGAAGAAAAAGGAAGCTTTGAAGAACAAGTGCATCTTCCGTGTGCAAAGCTAAGCGCCACATGTGAGCTCTCCAATATATAAACCTGCCTGTTCCCATGCGGTCTCTGCCTAAAACAATGGTGAAAAGCAACCCAGGGTGGAAAAAAAAGCAGGGAGGGAGGCTACCCAGGGTGTGTTGAGAGTATGGCTGAATTCTCAGCAGGGGAAACGCATTAGACAACTCCCAAGTCAAAGCAAAATCAAACCACAAAAGTAATAATAATTATTATTATCAGTGAACCAATAATTCCAGCTCCATCATGAAGTCTTTCACAGAGAACCTGACTTCCCAAGCAACCTGTAAGGAAGTTATGAAGCAATAAAATACAGTAACCGTTAGGAGAAAAAAGTCATAATCAAGTCAAAAACTAGTTAACAGGATAACCTGGCTCTATTGAAGGATGACACTGGCAGACACTGGAAAAGAGAAAACATGGAAGAACAACATCCATGCTAGAGTCTCTTCTCCAGACAACAGTTAAGTAGCCTTTTTTTTTTTTTTTTAATGTTTATTTGTTTATTTTGAGATAGACAGCACAAGCAGGGGGAGGGCAGACAGACAGAGAGCATCCGAACCAGGCTCCCAGTTCCGAACTTTCAGTGCAGAACCCATCACGGGCTTCAATCTCACAAACTGTGAGATCATGACCTGAGCTGAAATCAACAGTCGGATGATTAACCAACTGAGCCACCTAGGCGCCTCATGTCTCTTTAAAAGGATGTCAAAACATGATCTCTCTGCTCAAAGCGCTGTTATGGGTTAAATTGCATCCCTCAAAAAGATATGTTGAAGCCCTAACTCTCCATACCTGTGAATGTGACCTTATTTGGAAATAGTACCTTTGCAGATGTAATCAAGTTAAGATGTGGTCATACTGGATTAGGAGGGTCCCTATATCTAATCACCGGTGTCCTTAAAAGAATGTCATGTGAAGGCACAGAGATACACAGGAAGAAGATGGCCTTGTAATGAAGGAGACAGAGACTGGAGTTATCCTGCCACAAGCCAAGGAACATCGTGAAGTATCAGCCACCACCAGAAGCTAGAGGAGACAAGAAAGGATTTTTCCCTAGAACCTTAGGAGGGAACATGGCTCTGTGGCTCTGCTGATACCTCGATTTCGGACTTCTAGCCTCCAAATCTGTGAGAGAATTTATTTCTGTTGTTTTAACCCACCCAGTTTGTGGGTTTCTACTTTGTCAAGGCAGCCCTGGGGAGATAACACACCAATGGCTTCCTATCTTACTCAGAAAGAAAATCCAAGCATCATTACAAAGTGTTCCAGACTTTCCTTTATCTAACTTCAGCTCCTACTGTTCCCTTCTTAGTCACCACTCCATCCACACTGGCTTCTTCATTGGTCCTCAAAACCCTCCCACCATGGGGACTCACGCCATCTCAGGCTGGTCCTGTTTCAGGCCTTTGCAGATGCCATTCCCTTTGCTGGAAAGGTTCTCTCCCCAAGAATCTGCAAGGCTGTTCCCTCAATCTTCTTTCAGGGCTCTGCTCAAGTTCCCTTATTGGCAAGGCTCGGCCTAATTACCCTTTGGCATCTCTTATCCCTACGCCATGCACCCTATACCTCCTTCCCCTGCTTTATTTTTTTCCATAATACTTAAGACAAGCTGACATGTGTATCTTGCTTAACCTTTAAAAGATCCATTTCCCTCCATAATGTTAGCTCAGTGAGAGCAAGACTTTTTCACTGCTGAATCACAGCGCACTCTATTGAACAGATAAACAGATTCTATCAGGACAGGTGAAATTTTACTCAAAACTGGCTGTGTGACAAAAAAGGTTGCTACTAATTAAATGGATCAGAAGCTTTTGTAGTTGAAGGGCAGGCTCAAGGTTGAGCTCTGAGGGGCTAGGAGACCATCTCTGTGCCAGGTTTCTGTAGATAGACTGAGAGGCTCACCATTCCTATATAGATGAAGGAAAAGTGAACAATTTTGAAACAGCTTAAGATTCCTTCATATCTAAAAAGGTCCACTCTTACATATAATTTTTGTCTCCAGCCACACACACCCCTGAAGAAAGTGACTTAGCCTGAGAAATATCTGAAGCCAAATCTAAACATACCTTCACCTCTGCATTACTACATACATTTTTGGTTTTTCGGGGCTTAGGGGGAAGGGCCCAGCAGGAATGTTTGATAATGATAATCTCAAACTGCAAATGTACAAACCACTTGGGAAGAAAACCATATTCCTAAAACAAACAAAAATATTTCAAATAAGCCAGGAGCCTTAAAACAGCTCTTTCTTAGTAAGTACTCGATCAAAAGCTTTTTAAATGGTCCTAAGTTAACACTCTTCCTTCCCTCATTTACATTCTCAAAACTTTAAAACAAAAGAGTCAGAAAATGAAAATCTTCCTTTACCTTGGGTTTTGGCCCCCGGTGCTGCCAATCCTAATGATGAATCACAGGATTCCTTGAGAGGTGATCTGATTGGTGTTTCAGCTTCAGGGGTCTCAAAATTACCTTCTGAATCCGAGCTGCCAAGGGGGAAAAATGAGGAATTACCACTTTCAACGGTATTTCCGACACCCTTTACAACCTACATATCCGAAAAGGCTAAAGTCCAGCATTTTTGCCTAACTTTACAACCCACTAGTCCTCAGCAAGGACTGGCCTGTGGGAGCTGCTGCGGGTTTTCTCGCAGGGCCCTCCTCCGCCTTCTGTCTGGCATCCTGTCTCCCTGAATATCTCCTCCATCCTCCGGAGCTTTTCTCATCACCATTTATTTCTGAGGTCATCCTTTCTTCTGACATCCCCCCAAAAGCGCTTTCCAACAGACTCCTTTTCTAAAAGAATCCTTTCTCATAGGTTTAAAAATTAAGACTGCCCTCTTCCCCTAAAATTAAGCCAGCTCTCGCCATGATGCCTTTTTCTTTGGCAGGCCTCTACCTGTTTGGAACTCACTCGGCTTGAGGCTGAGAATGCTGTCACCTGCCTTCCTCAATCACTCGGTGGCAGCTCAGCAAAGACCACCATTTCTCACCAGCTGCCAGGGGCCTGTCATCACGCGACCTTCTTTACCAAGGCTGCATTTTCGGGCCACAAGGGGACACCAGGAGGGCCTGGGAGCGACTTCTCCACAGGGAGGGCCCCAAGTTCTACCGGTGTGATCAAGGACACTCTTGTGTGTAGGGGCGGGGGCTGGGGGATCGAAGCTTAGAGAAAGTGACTGAAGCAGACCGGGATGCGGGAAGACTGCAGATTCCGGGTTAGGTTCTGAAAGCTCATACGGAAACGGAGGAAAGGTAATACCGGACAAAACATCCTGAACTTTCGAATGCACAGCGGGGACCCGGTTACGGGCAGGGACGCAGCATTGCCATGATAATGGTTACGCGGGTGAGCGACCACACACACGCACACAGAATGAGCCGCAGATGGATGGATGGCAGCACGTCTGCATCTCGGCAGGGATGCGTGTACTTGCCTGAAACTCAAGGATTTGGTCTCGGCTTGCGAGTCCTCCTCCTCGGGATCGCCCTCGGGCCCTCCGGCCTCGTCCTCTCCGGCGCCCCCGCCGCGCACCGCGGACCAGGTCCATTTCGCCCACTGCACTGGGGACAGGATCTGCCAAGGGCTGAACGCCATGAGCGCGGCTCCTCCGGCTCCAGCTCCTACGAGTAGGGGAAGGGGGAGAGCCTTTTTTCCCTTTCAAAATGGAGGGAACGGGTGACAGGCGCCTGTAAGCGTTTCCAGCGGAGGCGCGGATGTGGTTAAACGAGCGCCGTCGGGGGCCCGGGTGGAGCGCTTCCTCTCGGCCGGCAGTCAGCGCCGCTTCCTCCTCGTCCTCCTTCCCCAACGGTGCGGTCGCGGCCACCCCCGCGCCGGGCGACTCCCGCCGGTAAGATGCCTTTCCTGGGGCCTCCTCAGGGCCCCGGCCCGCGGCACCGGGTGGCTCGGGTCTTGGGGTCTCCGACTCCCGCCTCCCGGCCGGCGGGGCGCGCATCAGCTGCCGCGGGAGCCGCGCCCCAGGAGCCGCCCCCTTGGACCGTACTATTCGCGCGCGCGGGCGGGGGCGACGGCGGCGCCGGGGCTTTGAAGTTCGCGGCGCTCCCGCCCGATCCCCCCGCCGCGGCGCCGTGCTGGTAGCGCCCGGACTGCGGGCAGGGGGCTGCCCCGCTGCGACTCCGGCGGGCAGAGCACCCAGGCGCCCCCAACAGCTCAGCGAGCGGCGGGAGCTGGGAAGATCCATTTCCTGGGTCCGTGCACGCTGGGCTTTTCCTCTTTCCCTTATTTTTTCATCTTGCTACTGTGACTTAATGGCGTTGTGACATTAGATCGCATAGAAGTGAAGCCCCTTATTAAAAAAAAAAAAAAAAAACTTTGAGGCCGCAGTTGCCTGTTCTTTTTACCCCTCCCTGACATTGACAGCGTGGAAAATTTCGGCCTATTCACCTCCGACTCTACCACTCCCAGGATTTGGAAATTCCTCAGCAATGCTACAAGAGGAGCCAAGGACTGGAATTGTAGATGCTTTGTCCCTCCCCAAACCGCACTCCTGGACGCTCTGGGGCCAGGTCTTTGGTAAAGGGTGCTAAATTACCCCCGTGAAATTACAGCCTGATCGGCTTCCCATTCTCCTTTTTGAGGCTTTCTCTTCATAACTTCGTCTAAATCTTTGATTTCTGACTTCGTTTACTGCTTCAGAAGTATGCCAACAGGCCTGGTGAAGGCAGCCTTCAAAATAAAAACCCTCTTTATGTTTGAAAGCAGAAGGAAATAGAAGAGCTCTCCTCGGATTTTCTTCATTTTCCGTTTAGGGATCGCTCGTCTCAGAATCTCCAATGCACCAAGGAAGCTGGCAGACACAAACCAAACACCAGGTTTCATGATCTCCTTGCCTGGATAAGGCATTTCTTGTACTATTGTAATTTCCCAGAGTCGCCGTGAATCTGTGAGGTGGTTGCAGGTTCTCACAGAGAGAGCAGCTTCAGAATTTAGGAACAAAGTCATGCTGAAACTGCAAGAGACCGTCTCCCCTAAAAGGGGAGTCATGCTGAGGAGTCATGACTGTCTTACACATTTGATAGCAAAAACAAAAGCAAATATCCTGTAAGATAAGGCAGGGTAGTTATCTTACCATAAGATAACTTAGTCTTACCATAACAGAAAGGCAGAGGTTTGCCTGAAGTCTAGATAAAAGGATTAGGGTGTCAGGATGCTTTAGAATTCATCCAGCTCCTTTCCAGAGAGAAACACAACTGTCAGGATTGTTCTGGAGACTACAAGGATGGGAAGTACGCAGGAGTCTTTTTTTTTTTTTTTTAAAGTCATGAAATATACCCCAACATTATCCAGTTCTTTGTATTTTTAGGTTTACGGCTCACCATATAAACCTTCAGGTTATAAACTCCCCCAGGTTCCTGGATTTGACCCCTGTTTTGTTGCCTGGAAATAATATTACCACCCCCCACTCCCCACCCCATGTAAATTAGTAACTGGCACCTATGTCTTCTTACATCCCGTTCATTCTTTCTCCTGGGTAGTTCTCAAATCTTCATTCCTCTGCATCCCCACTGTCACTGACATACTTCCCAAACTGTCTGTTTCTTACAGCTGCACTGCAAATGTCTTCCAGCTAGTTTTACCTCAGGGTTTTCCCACCTGAGGGCATCCCACCTGGTTGATAGGTGACTTGTGCTATAGTCTTGCTGTTCCTGTTCCTCATTACTCCCAGCCCTTTGTATTCCTAAGCCATAATCAGTAGAGAATTGGTTCTGAACTTTCAGTATGTCCCAGAATCATCTGGGGTGCTTCTTTAAAAATACTAACTCAAATCACCACCAGGGCCTGGAAATCTGAATTTTTACCAAGTATCTTGTGGAATTTTTTTTCAAAGGATAAATTTGGGAAACAACGATGAGCTTGGACTAATTGCTGCTGCTAGAACTATTTCTCTTTTTCCTGTAGAGTTCTGCACATTCCCACCCCCTTACCCCCACCTCGAGCTCCCAGACCTTGACTTCCCAAACTTCCTTCAATACCCAACTCAAGTGTTTAGTCTGAGAAAGCAGGCTGATTTCTCCTGTTTCTACCATCTCTATACCCCAACCTCTCAAAGAAACTTTTACTGTGGCCCTTAGATGGTTTTGAAAGGGGACACTATTAATAGTTACACCAGACAGCAAGCACAAACCAGGATGTCCCCAGGATGTAAGGTCACCCTACACTTAGCATATGATATATAATGTGTTTGTTTACCTATCTGTCCCACTTCTAGACCATAAGCTTCTAAATGGCAGGGGCCACATCATATTTGTGATTTATTTTTGTTTCTCCAGAGATTAGGACAGGGCCATACACTCAATAGGTGTTCACTA
Source organism: Panthera uncia (assembly GCF_023721935.1). Classification (NCBI taxonomy): domain Eukaryota; kingdom Metazoa; phylum Chordata; class Mammalia; order Carnivora; family Felidae; genus Panthera; species Panthera uncia. The sequence continues at coordinate 157,739,345 of NC_064811.1, read as the reverse complement.
AATAAACAGAAAAGGGATATTGTAGTTTATAGATAGATCTTATGAGTTTGAGTAGGATGACATAAATTCCAAAAGCCTGACTCCTCCTGGGGAAATCAAGTTTTGGAACCAGCACAGAATGGAACTTGGAGCAAGTAATGACCCCAGTAAGGTAAAGCCCAACCTATACAGCCATTTCTTGAAATTGGAGAAGCAAATGCCTAGTTTTCTGAACATCACTCTACTGCAAGCTCCTAGACTTGATGTGAACAGCGATAAAGGAAGTAATTACTCAATAACTTGAACTTATTTTATTGTCTAGAAGTTCAAGTAATGAGGCTAACTGACATATCAATTTTCCTGTAATTCTGGGAAAGAAGGGGCAATGTTTGAAAACAGATATCCCAACCAAGGTAAGCCATTTTGCTGCTATCCTCAGCTTCAGAGAGCAGAATGTCTGCAAATACATGACCAAGTCACCTAATGCAACGGATTTGTCTTGGAAACAACCGAAACCACAGAAAGAAACCCATCTGTTCCTTCCTCTCTTCTTGCCCTTCACTGAAGCTTTAGATCAATAGGCCATGAAAATCTAAAATGTAACTTCCTTGAAACATTCCACAATTGTGGTGTGGCCAAGCCAGGCACATCCGTTGCCTGTAATGGATGCTCCAGAGGGATCTGCAAGATGGGTCTCTTCGTTTAAAAAAATAATAAAATGTACGGGTTAGCAAACTCAAACAGGCAAACAACTAATCATTTCATAGCATTTCACAGCAGAGCTATTCTGGGAAAGCCTGGCATGGGGGCAGGAGGTGGGGGCAGATGTAGTTGGGGCCTAAAGGAATTGGTATGGATCCTGTATACCTCATAAAGAGTTGATCTCAACTCAAGTACTCAAGTTGAACTTGATCCTGTAGCGGGGGGACGGGGTGGGGGGGGGTGTCAAACACCAGAACCTCCCTAGGTAACATAAGGGAGTGACAAGGCCAGAGTGGCAGCTGTGTCATCTGGAGAACACTGCTGTGGCTAAGGGGCAGTGCTACCAAGTTCCTGGTGCCCAGCACTGCCATCTACCAGTCTTTCGAGAAAAACCCAAACCATGGGTTTTATAACCCATCTTCCGATCTTTAATGTTCTTACTAATTTAAATCATTTTGAACCTTGTGAAGGCCAACATGGTGCTGGACAAAAACAAAGCCATCTGTGTGTCCGGGTAGCCCCCGAGCCTGGATGGGCAGAGGGGAGTCATCAGGCTTTGAGCAAGTAAATAACATTTCCATTTAGATCATTTAGATCATTCTGGTAACAACCTGGGGGATGGAAGGGAAGTAGTGAAGACTGGGACCCAATTTCCCTGCCCCAAACTACCTAGAGAAAGTGGACAGCCTCTCCCCTAGAGGGTAAAGAAGCAGAACTGAAATTCACGTCCTTAGCTGTCACTGCACTTGTTCAGGAAGCATCAGAGTTGTAAGCAGCTCAAGCATGATGTGAACACTTTGACAGTGGAAGGACCAGAAAACCACTGCTAAGGAAACCGAGTTTGTGCCAGCCAGTGAAATGAAAAAGCATCGGTTATGAAATGATGTGGAGGGAGTGGAGGAAGCAAGGCAGGAGGACCATGATGGCACAAGGGAATTAGGGATGAAGTAGGCAGAGAGAAAACCAAAAGGTCAGGCAGGCAGACAAACCCGTCAACATATCTGTATTTTCTCACAATTTAGGAATCTGGTGAGCGAGAGACACATCCCATGCAACTAAGATTAGATGCCAGATTGATGATGTAACCAAAGTGGCTGGGCAGCTCTGAAAACTTAGAAAAAGCACTGGCCTGGGTGAAACTGAAATGGCAAATAGCAGCTAGGCTGACATGCCTCAGCGGAACCTCCATAGACTGTCTCCCACTCCCCAGCCCTGCTTTTTGAGAGCTGTTTGCTGGATGAGGTTCCAAGACGTGGCAGGGAATTCCCCTGCACGTGGTTGCCCCACCAACCTGATCACTGAATGTTCTCACCTCACTCACCAAGCTAAACATCCTCAGGAGGTCTCTAAGATGTAATGGTTTAACAGTACCCTAGATCAATCTGATCTCTGTAATCCTCCTCTCCAGTAGCGGGGCAGGTTTTCTTATTCTCAGTTTGCAGATGACGTAACTGAAGCAGAAAAGGCAACCACCTGCCTGAAGTCATACAGCTAATTGGTGCCAGAAGTGAATCTAGAACACCAGTCTCCTGTCAGTACTCTTGGCGCTGTATCAGACTGGAAGAAAGCAGAATGTCTTCGCAGCCACGAGGTAGCTTGCCGTCCCATAATCTAGACACTCCTCTCGATATACTGCGGCTGCAGTCCCTGCTTCCTGCTTACCCGGCATGAAAGCCACAACTAAGAATACCTCACTCTGCCACAGAGAAGTGCCACTGCCAGCAGGAGGCCTGCTTTCCTGACCCACCTCAGTCTAACCAGGCAACAACATGCTGATGTCTGCACGAGGCAACATCACACGAAGCAGATAAGGGCATCTGACATATTCAAATACGTTCATGTTACAGTCTCAACCCTGCAAGATGAGATGTTCTTAGAGGCTATAATCACCTGTAGAATTACAATCTTCACTCCACTACCCAAATACTCCCAAATCAGAATTCATACTACATATTTACACTGCACGTTATATCATAAAGACATCCTCCTTTCTTTTTTTTTTTAATGTTTATTTAATTTTTTTTGAGAGAGAGAGAGAAAGAGAGAGACATAGCACCAGTGGAGCGGGGGCAGAGGGAGGGGGAGACACAGAATCTGAAGCAGGCTCCAGGCTCTGAGCCATCAGCACAGGGCCCAATGTGGGGCTTGAACTCACAAACCGTGAGATCATGACCTGAGCTGAAGTCAGATGCTTAACTGACTGAGCCACCCAGGTGCCCTAAGAGAACCTCCTAATTTTTTTTTAAAGAAAAGCCAGATTTATGTCCATAGTTAATACTCTTTCAGAGTTCTACAAAGATTAAAAGGGATCTAAACTGTATCCATTAAATACTTGGCCAAGCTCCCCACCTAGGGCCTGCTCAGAGACCCTTGTACAGGCTTTCTGCTGGTGAACAACTCTTGTCAGGTCCACCATATCACAAAAGTAAAGTCTGACTTTCCCAGAAAGTATGCTATTCAACCTGGGTCAGGATCAGACAGATGGCAGAATTGCCACATGGCAGAGTTAAATAGTGTGTCAGCCTTCAGTGGGAGGTGGGGGGAAAAAACAAATATATTTTATAGTGTTTACACTGAACTAGTATCATTTAAGAGCCAGTTCTATGAAGTTCTCTCTCATCCCTATCAGACAGCATGAATGTATGTTTAATGACTTTATGAGAAAGTTCACTTTAGCTCCGCCCTGGGATGTAAGAGGGTTAGAGAAACAGTTGTTGAGTATGAAAGACAGAAGCAGAATTAGGTCTGTTCATTCCAAGTGAGGAAAATAACCCCAATATTATCCCTAATTCTTCCCACCAACTACCACAAACCCAAAGTTGAAAACAAGCCAAAAATAAACACAAAAGATCCAATTAAAGCAGTGAACTCTCTTTAAATTTAGAAATACCTTCCATTCTAGGAGATAAAAGTGGTTTTTCCTGCTAAACAGCATTATTACAACTACAGAGTCGGTTAAACAGGTAGGCAATCTTGTAAAATTACTGTTATTGATTTAGCACTTTTTGGTTTCTTCTGTTGAATTTGTATTCCTTTCCAGCAGATTAGGCATGAAGAAAAGTGGACCCTCTGAGTCAGGCAGTGCTACATGTTAAGCCTCAGACAAGAAAACCATCTGAAACCCTTTCTAAGTTGTTTATGAATTTAAGTTTCTAATAATGAACATTACCCCAAATTTGAGAGATCTACTTTACTTCATTTACCTAGGTTAGGCAGAGGGTGGAATCTAAGGCTTGAGTTAAAGAGACTGAAGGAATTTAGGAAGTCGAAAGAGAATAATATTCTTACTCCTGCAGCCATTTTATTCCCTCCCCTCTCCTCTACCCAACCTCTAAAATAAATCTCCCAGATAATACACCTGGAACACTAGAAGAACACTGATCACATGACCCGGCTTTTCTGAGATCATCCTGATATCAAATATTCTACCTGCTCTCCTTGTAAACACATGTCCCCATTTTCAATTTATGAAACATTGTCACTAAGAAGTTGAAAGGTAATAGAGAGGGAGGACAACTGGAAAGGACAGCAGAGATTCATGGGGGTGGGGGTCAAGAAGGGAATATCCAAAATAACTGGGGTACCCACTCCATGTAAATCCTCACTCTGGGACGTGGGGTGGGGGGTGGGGATTTCATGACAGTAACTCTTTGTGACTGATAATCTTCCTGTGTTTCTAAGGAAAGGAAGAAGCAAACTCCTTGACATGATATACCACCAGCCTTCATCTTTTTTTTTTTTTTTTTAGTTTATTTATTTATTTTGAGAGAGAGAGAGAGAGGAAGGGCAGAGAGAGAGGGAGACAGAGAATCCCAAGCAGGATCCATGCTGTCAGCACAGAGCCCGACGCGGAGCTCAAACCCATGAACCGAGAGATCATGACCTGAGCTGAAACCAAGAGTCAGATGCTTAACCAACTGAGCCACCGAGGTGTCCCTGACCTTTATCTTTTTAAAGCAAAAATGTAACTGCCATATTTGGGTTCTGAAACTGTATGTGTGTGAAAATTGAAGGAAAATATGTTCTTTTATATGTCCTGTTATACCACAAAGTGGGGAGAAGGGAAACCTGTCCTTTTTGTGTATGTTAAAATTTTTTAAAACTCCAAATGTTAACACATCACTCATTTTCTTCACTAATAAATAAAAGCTAACCAACTAGCTGAATAAATGGAAAGATGTTACAAAGTCTCAAGTTGGTTAAATTAAATATTTAAAGATGGCAACATTATCCAATTAATGTATAGGTCTAATGCAATTGCAATAAAAATTCTTAGGGTTTTTTTTTCCTTGGGATTTGTCAATGTTTTCCAAAAATTTACTTAGAAACAAGTGAGCATATTTTAGATTCTTAAAAAACAAAACAAACAAACAAAAAAAAAAACAGAGTCAAACAGGGGATTAGGCCTACAAGGTATTAGGATACATTTATGCCAAAATAGGCATATCCTTGTTCTGTGAAACAGAATGGAAAGCCCAGAAAAAGAGACTACCAAATATGGGGATGTATTATGTGATAAAGAAGATATTATAATACAGTGGGGAAGGAAAGGAAATTTAATTAGTGGTTGCAGAATAAGTGGTTGACAATGGGGAAAAAGATCAAGTTAAAACCTTACCCCAGAACATATACCAAGACGAATTCCAGATGGATTAGATGTCTAAATAATAAAAATCAAACCATGGGGAGAAAAAAACCCAGAAGCAACAGAATCTGTCAAAGCTCTGTCGAAAGGATGACTGTCTAATCTTCCAAGTAATTAATGAAATCACACACAAAATAAAGATTGCAGATTTGGCCACATAAGAGTAAAGCTTCTAAATGTTTGCCTGCTGGGGAAAATAATAGCAACCCAAAGCTAGTATTGTTATTACCTAAGGCTCTCATGAAAATCATTAAGACCATCCAAACCTCAACAGAGCAACGAGCAATTATAACTGCTTGCTATGTGTCAGACACTATGCTAAGCACTCTTTACGTGAATTATCTCCTCTAATCCCTGCCCTCTGGCCCCATAGTATTGGAGGATATTATTATGAGGAAGGTATTAGTATGGCTTTTTTTAAAAACCAGGTCAAGTTGACTACATTTTCAACTTCTAGAGTAGGGACTCTGTATCTGAGTTTAGCAAGAAGGGTTTCAGAAGACTGTGATCTCCTTGAAATGACACGCAAAATTGTGTGTGCGTGTGTGTGTGTGTGTGTGTGTTTGTATTTACACCCATCTCCCCCTGCCTCGTCCCCGTATCCAGTCAAGCTCCACTCCAGGAACAATGCTTTAGGCTGATTAAAGATTAATTTCTGAATCTGAAAGTAGAACCAAAAATTTTTCTTCCTCCAAAAGGTACAGGGAAGTTCTAAACCAAAAGGGCCCTTACCCAGAGAACCCAGACCTGCCAGGGATTAACACAAGAGGCAAGCTTGGGTGACACGCAGAAGGGTAGAGCCACGGGTACCAGTGGGCAGCCTGTGAGTCTAATCTAAGGGACACCCTCATTCCTGGGGAGCCAAGGCGCCACCAAAAAGGAGATTTTCCCAGGGACTTCCTACTGAGACATATGAGTGTCCTCAAGGACACAAAAAATTGGGTCAGATATCCAAGGTGCACTTTATGTGGGAGATGCAAAAGAATCAGTTTTAACATCCCTGTCTTTGGAGTGCTCTCCTTTTAGGATACTTCCTTTGGAGTGGTATCTTCTGAGAAACCATGTTGCTGGGGTACACTGGACTCTGGGAGTCCCCCCTTATCTGCCATGTGTCTTTTTGTAATTTCAGTTACCCGCGATCAACCATAGCCTGGAAGGGGATGAGTCTCCTTCTTACACATGGTCAGAAGGTCAATAGCAGCCTAATGCTAGCTCTCAATGCCTACATCATTCACCTCGCTCTATCTCATCACATAGGCATTTTATCATCTCACATAGAAAAGAATGGTGACAGATGAACACAAGAGAAGGGAAGCAAAAATAATATAAAAACAGGGAGGGGGACAAAACATAAGAAACTCTTAAATATGGAGAACAGAGGGTTACTGGAGGGGTTGTAGGAGGGGGGATGGGCTAAATGTGTAAGGGGCATTAAGGAATCTACTCCTGAAATCATTGTTGCACTATATGCTAACTGGATGTAAATTTTAAAAAAGACAGTAAAAAAAGAAAAGAACGGTAAGTGTAGTACAACGAGATATTTGAAAGAAAGACCACATTCACTTAACTTTGTTACAGTATGATGTTATAATAGTTCTATTTTATGGTTATTGTTGTTAATCTCTTACTGTACCTGATAAAAAAATCATAGGTATGTAGAGGAAAAAACATAGTGTATACAGGGTTTGGTACTATCTGTAGTTTAGGTACCCAATGTATCCCCTGTGAGTAAAACGGGCCTACTGTACTAGGTAGGAGACTCTTCCCATCTAGGAAAAATTCGGAACTGTGGCGGGGCTCAGTGGGGTATGGAGGCACGGGGCAGAATTCCAAGGCCCAGTTACGTGGAACAGTACGTAACAGTACGTAAGCTTCCCAGTTACGTGGAAGCTTAAGAATATGGGGAGCTCTGAACACAACGATAGGGCCCCTCTGGAGATCTTGGAGGGGGCCTACCCAAGTGGGGGGTCCTGAAGTTTAAGCTTCATTAGCTTCGTGGTAAATTCAACCCTACCCAGAGGGCAAAAGTGATCCTTGTGGCTCTGGAGTATCCAGCAAAACTTCAACCTGGTAAGTGAAAACATTGATAGACTGAGGGAAGGGGTCTCACTGACCTCCTCTGTCTTCTGAAAGGCAATGAAAAATTTTAACTGTTGGAAGCCTGATAAAACCGTTAAAAGTTCTCTCCTATACAAAGTGTGATACATACCTCATGGTTCTATTGCTTCTGTACAAATACACACACACCACACGTATATAACTTTAATTAAGGCGAAAAAGCAGGGGCGCCTGGGTGGCTCAGTCAGTTAAGCGTCCAACTGCAACTCAGGTCATGATCTCACAGCTTGTGGGTTCGAGCCCCACGTCAGGCTCTATGCTGACAGCTCAGAGCCTAAAGCCTGCTTTGGATTCTGTGTCTCCCTCTCTCTCTCTGCCCCTAACCTGCTGATGCTCTCTCTCTCTCTCAAAAATGAATAAACATTAAAAAAAAAATTAAGATAAAAAAGAAAACATGTAATCCTTCTTCAGCATTGTGTGCGTTATGCACTCTTACCCTTTGAACTTCCACAACCACTGTAGCAGAGTCTAACTTCCCCCCACAGCCATTATTTCCTTGTTTCTTCTGGTAAAAGAATCCCCTGAGTTTGCATGGGCCACATGGCCACCCAGTAGAGGCCACATTTCCCTGCCTTTTCTGTAGCCAGGCGTGGTCTTGTGACTTCGTTCTGGCCTGTGGGATGTGAACTAGGTGGCAGATACAACTTTGGGGCGATGTCTTTAAAAAGAAAAGTGCTTGCCCTTGCCCAATGTTGTGGTCTGGTGCTGAGCCAGCTTCTACTGTGTGGACCAGGACCACACTCGGGAGACAGTGGAACAAGACGGACAGAGCCACGCCAGGCTGACCTCTGGAGCACGGGCCTGCTGCCCTAGACTAACACACCTGAGGGCTGTTACATAAGAGAGAAACAAAAGTCCATCTTTGTGCTACCGGACGGTTGAGTCTCTTGGTGCTAGCAGCCTCTCCTCCCCCTTCACAATACAACCTCTTTTGGGGCATCTTAGCATCTTAAAATCCCTCAGCTGGCTATATGGAAGAACCTGCCTTAAATTTCATTCCAGATCATTGTGAGAAGGACTACATTTTGGTTCTTTCAAAAATTCATCTTGGGGCGTCTGGGTGGCTCAGTTGGTTAAGTGACTACCTTGGGCTCAGGTCATGATCTCACAGTTCATGGTTTGAGCCCCGCATCAGGTTCTGTGCTGACAGCTCAGAGCTTGGAGCCTGCTTCGGATTCTGTGTCTCCTTCTCTCTCTGCCCCTCCCCGCTTGTGCTCTGTGTCTCACTCTGTCTCTCAAAAATAAATGTAAAAAAAAAAAAAATTCATCTTACATCACAGTTGTATCTCTCTCTTTTCTTTTTTTTTCACAGAGCCCAACACAGGGTTTGAATCCATGACCCTGATTCAAGACCTGAGCTGACATCAAGAGCCAGATGCTTAACCAACAGAGCCACCAAGTGCCCCTTCAGTGGTGTCTTTTTCTTACGGCCAGAAAACTCCCCAACTGTGAGACTCAAGCCTGCCATGTAGATGAGGTGGTCTAACTACTCTGAAAACAGGACTGAGCCCACCTTTCTCCTTACTGTAATGACTTGAGTTGTAATACTTCCTTTCTGGAAAATTAGGCAGCAGTTTCTTTTATGTTTTTTAACGTTTATTCATTTTTTTGAGAGACAGAGAGCAAGTGAGCGGGGTGGGGGGGGGGTGGAGTGGATAGAGAGAGGGAGAGAGAGAGAGAGAGACACACACACACACACACAGAATCCGAAGCAGGCTCCAGGCTCTGACTGTCAGCACAGAGCCTGATGTGGGCCTCAAATTAGGAACCATGAGATCATGACCCAAGCAGAAGTTGAACATTTAACCAACTGAGCCACCCAGGCACCCCTGGCAGCAGTATCTTTAAAGATGACAGGTGTAGATGAAAAAGCTGAAGGGAAGACAAAGTCAATGCTTAGTTTCCTGCAAAGGCCAGATCTTCCAGGCAGAATGGATTTGGATATTGTACAAAGGATATAATCTTCTTTGAGGAGGTTTTCTTGAAGATAGTATGATTTTACAAATCCAGAAATACTATATAACTGAGTATTTTGCCAATTCAAAGGCTAAAATCATAATTGACCCAGGACCTGGTTGAGTGTAAAGCGTCCAAGTCTTGATTTCGGCTCAGGTCATGATCTCGAAGTTCATGGGATCGAACCCCACATCAGGCTCTGTGCTGGCATCATGGCTCCTGCTTGGGATTCTCTCTCTCCTCTCTCAGCCCCTTCCCTGCTTGCTCTCTGTCTCTCAAATAAACACTTAAAAATTTCTTACAAAAATAATTGACCCACATTCTATAAATAATCATTGTTGTTCTTTGGCTTTAATACCAACTGGTGTTAATAATAATTGCTGGTACTCACCCATAAAATATTTTTTTAGAAACTATTTTCTTATGGACTCAGTTATGTTATCTTTCAGAACTACCATAAGCAAAGTTATCCTTAACTGCTCTTAGTACCTCATCATGTAAGATATGGTAATACTGAATGGATTTTCTATTTCCTTTCACCAAGGCATAGATAACCACTAAGTAAAATGTATTTGCTTTAAATTGTTTTCTGAGGGGTGCCTGGGTGGCTCAGTCGGTTAAGCGGCTGACTTCGGCTCAGGTCATGATCTCACGGTCTGTGAGTTCGAGCCCCGCGTCGGGCTCTGTGCTGATGGCTCGGAGCCTGGAGCCCGCTTCCGATTCTGTGTCTCCCTCTCTCTCTGACCCTCCCCTGTTCATGCTCTCTCTCTGTCTCAAAAATAAATAAGTGTTTAAAAAAATTAAAAAAAAAAAAATTGTTTTCTGAACAAATGATAAGTCAGTGACTCCAAACCTAAGCATCCACCCTAGATCTCACAGAACCACAGGAATTTTTAGAAAGGATCTTTCTTTGAGAAAGATCACTGAGCTGAATATCCTTGTTTTCTGATGATCAGATGAGTCCCTGAGACATTAAGGATTGCCCAAGGTGCAGTCAGGCACCAAAGTTTGTATGACTAGGACTCATAACCTTTTGGGTGAGAAGTATGAATTCTAGGTTTTTTCCTCAATCCTAAAGCATATGCACACTTCATATGTATAACAGAGATACAACTCCCTACCCCCCAACATTCATCTTATTTTAAAAGGCAACTTGAACTATTTTATAAAGCATTTTAAATACCTTTATTAAGGGGAATATACGTTCATTCTTTCATTCAATGATTCCACAGATTTCACACATGACAAAACAGATCTAGTTCCTGTCCACACGGAGCTTGCACATTAGTGAGTTTAGGAAGCAAAAAAATAAATATGTAACTTACAAACGGTTGTGCATGCTGTATCAGAAAAGTGCAGGGACTATGACAAAGGCCAGGGGCGGTGGGGGGATTAGTGGTGATAAATCAGGGAGGTGACATCCTGAGGCCTGAGGGATGAATGTGGTTAAGTGTGGGGGTAATAGTATCCTGGCAGAGGGCAGAGGAGCCTCTGCTTTGGAGCAAGTATGGCTAAAGCTAGGCCAGCCAGGGGCGGAATTGTCCAGGTTAGATGGGTGGAGTAGGAAGGGCATAGGTTGTCCAGGGGGCCCGCCGTATCGTGGTGTTTGAAAAGGTGCATTTTTGATGACACAAAAAAAGAACAAAGAAGGAAGGAAAACTCACCTACAGTTGTGCTTTTGATAAACAGCCACTGTTAAAATGCTGGTGAGCAATATACCATTTTTATCTTTTTCAAAGCACTTTTTACATCTGCAATCAAACTATTTCTATTTTTCTACTTATTATCTGTCTTTCCCAACTAGACATGACTCCATGAACATGAAGCACCTTGTCTGTCTTGTTCTGTATGATATCTGATGAACAAATGAACAGACGAAAACTTCCAAATACTCCTGGTGAATATAAACAAGCATGTACTTAGGAGAATGGATAGATAGGTAGGTAGACAGACGGACACTTGTTACACAAATGGGATTTAAATATCATGCTGTCCTCTGCTAGAGGTGAGGACTTCATCCCTGCTTCTCCTGTTTCATCAGGATCTCTGCTCCCTGGGGGAGGGGGGTGGGAACCAGGATGTGCAACCAATGCCCTTCCTGACCCTGCAGAACCCAAGTGTTCTGCTCTCTCTCTGCTGCAGTGATAAGCCTCTCTGTGTCTACGACATTTATCTTGTTTCCCGTGGAGGGATATTTAGGGGTTCATTGTCCCTCATTATAAATGAAACTGTGATGAATAACCCTATGCACGCATCTTTTCACACACATACAATGACTTCTTAGAGTTAAAACCCTAGAAATGGGATTGTAGTATCACGACACATTTTAGTATCTTGACGCACATAGCAAAATTTGTTGTACCAATTTACCTTTTTAAAAAAAAATTTTAACGTTTATTATTTTTGAGAGAGAGAGACAAAGAGCGTGAGCGGGGGTGGGGGGGGTGGGGGGGGCAGTGAGGTGGGGAGAGAGAGAGAATCCAGAGCAGGCTCCAGGCTCTGAGCTGTCAGCACAGAGCCTGACCTGGGGCTAGAACTTGTGAACCTCAAGATCATGATCTGAGCCGAAGTCAGACACTTACCTGACTGAGCCACCCAGGCACCCCTAATCTACCTTTTTAAATGACAGTGTATGAGACAGCCTTTTCTCTAAATCTTAATCAACACTGAGTTCAGTTAATCTACACTATGGCAAATAGGTGGAAATGACATGCCATTGTTGGTTTTATTTGAACACATTTGATTGCTAAATGAAGTCTGAATGTATTTACTTATTTGAATGCATTTATTGAACCACTCGCCGACTTCCTTTCTTCCCACCCTCCCTTCCTTTCCTTCTTTCTCTGGTAAACAGAGTGCTTAAGTCCTCTGCTTTAAACCAGTAGTTCTGGGGCACCAGGGTGGCTCAGTCTGTTGAGCATCCAGCTTCGGCTCAGGTCATGGTCTCACAGCTCATGAGCTCAAGCCCTACGTCAGGCTCTGTGCTGACAGCTCAGAGCCTGGAGGCTGCTTCGGATTTCTGTGTCTCCCTCTCTCTCTCTCTGCCCTCCCCTACTTGCACTCTGTCTCTGTCTCTCAAAAATGAATAAATGTTAAAAAATTAAAAATTAAAAAATAAATAAATAAACCAGTAGGCTGGTCTCTGCATCACCTCAGAATAAGAAATGAAATTCTCAAGCCCCACCCTGAACTTACAGAACTAGAAACTCTGGGGGTGGGTCCAGCATCTGTGTGCCCTCCAGTGAAAAGCAGCCACACGGGAGACCCTCCTTCTCTACACAGGAAATGTGTCTCTAACCTCCAAACTAGAGACAAAAAGCTTTTTTTTTTTTTAATATTTTTTAATGTTTATTTATTTTTGAAAGAGAGTAAGAGCAAGCAGAGGAGGGGCGGGGGGGGGGGGCAGGGGATCCGAAGCAGGCTGATGTGGGGCTCAAACTCACCAACCATGAGATTATGACATGAGCCGAATCAGATGCTTAACTGGCTGAGCCACCCAGGCATCCCAAGACATAAAGCTTTTTGATCAAAAACAAGTTCAATATTTCCTCCTCAAAATGGCATTTGTGGACTGAATTTCATTTACTATTTTCTCATATTCGAAATATTCTTAATTACCTCAACAAGACTCATGAGTCCATTGTATCACCAGCACCTAACTCACAATGGCCCAAGACAGCTGTAAGAAGTATTTCCTATTCTTGTCTGCCTGGCATCACTACCCCTTCTCTGAGCAAAACTCCACATTTTCTTTGAGAAGCCATCCCCTCCCACCCTCAGGGCCTGTGGTTTGGGTATCTGGCTCCAGATGTAGGAGTGGGAGAGTGAGTCAGGCCTGACTAAATACCACATTCCACAACCAGCCCCCCACACCACCACCCCCACACCTGGTTCTGCAAAGGGCACATGACCCAAGCACAACCACCTTGTCTCCTGACAACCTCTCCAAACCCTGTCACCACTACCTCTCCTATTTCCTGTATCAAACCTGTGCCCTCTGATAGGATTCCAAAGAAAATCCAGCATCCTAACGGAGGGAGACATGCTAAAAGCTGCCCACAGGAGCCACCTGTGGGAGAAACAGCCTCTACCATGGTAACTACAGTGTGTTCAGCAGGCATCCCAGGGCACAGGCTGGTATCAGCAGACAGTATATGCACAAATGTGACTCCACACTGGGATTAGCCAACATGATGGGCATTTTCATTAGTCACTGGCCTCTTGGTTCAATAATCCCTTTGTTTAAGAAGCTCTGTAAGCCTCAAGTAATGACAGCTGGTAGACACATTTCCCAGGCTGGTGGGTGCCAGGAATGGATCTGTGGAGTTTGTGTGGTAACATTCTTCAGTCTCATTCCAGGGCTCCTGATACATCTGTTTGGTAAAAAGGGGCCTCAGATGTTCCCAGAATTCACTCTCCCTCGCCAACACCACCAACGGCCAAATTTAAAGAAATTCCCTAATTCTTAGATACTTATTGAAGTGTCCTTGTGCTAGAGTCTTTCTTTTCTCCCTTTGGTTTTTTTATTTTTTCCCCCTCAAATAAGATATGCAGAATTGTTTTATCTCCAGCACCTACACTTCAATTAAATTCACTCATTCAAAAACTTCTATTGAGTGGCTCTCAGTACCCGCAAGGCAGGCCAAGGGAACTTGGCCTCTCTGAAATCAACACACAAAACAGGCACATTACAGACAGCATAATGCAAGGAACTGATTTGTTTCACACATCCCCAGCCTCTGCCTGATGAAAGTGGAGGAAAGCTCAAGTATGACCAAAAAAGGAAACAAAATGATTCAGCTTCCATAGAGGGTTTTCAAATGCGTGAAGGGAAAAAGTATGGGGGAGAGGAAGAAAAGAGGGAGGGAGGGAGGGAAACCCAAGAGCGGTGACGTTATCGACTGCAAAAGAGAAAAGTGAGCATGCTCCTCTCAAGATTATTCTCCTCCTGGAGAGCTATTTTCATGCTGATAAATAATGTAGCATCAAAAAAATCTCTCTGCTTTGTAAAGAACATGAGAAATCTAGGATTTGATACTGTCAGCTAGAGTATTCATACTCTATTCAAGACAGACAGCTCTGAATACAGCTCTTCGGCTCAGCAGGGGAAACCACAGTCATCTGACATCTCTATGTATGCAACTGTCACAGCTCTGTGAGAAAGGATGTGTGGGAAAATCAGGGCTGGCAACACAGTGCATATTCATACACGTACACACCCCCCCCCCATACACACAGCTCACACACAGGCGTGCACAGCATACACAGTCACAGAGACCCACATACACCCCCCCACCTCTACACAGTCACATGCACACCATACACACTTATACAACAGAATCACACACACCTCACACACATGCGTGCGCTACATGAGTCACACACATACACATAGCCCTACACAGACACACACACACACACACACACACAGCCATACACACCCCTCAAACACCAGTCCCAACACAAGCCCCAGCCCCACTGACCGTTCGTACAGCAGTATGGAATCGATCAAACAAGACAGACAATTATCAGGGGTATAAAAACAACTTCTACTTAAAAGAAAAAGACCATAAAACTGGGAAAGGTCTGCCAAATGAGAAACACAAGGAGAAATTAAAACGGGTAAGCCTAGGGAAACAAAGTCTGAGAAAAAGAAACGTTGGAAGAACCAGTCAAGTTAGAGTTTTGGTCTCTGAAGAACATTCCTCAAAAACTGGGCTAACCCACTCTCATTAAGGAAGAACTGGCATCCTGTTGGGTTGGGGAAACACCGGTGTCCCCCTTTCTCTGTGTGAATAAAACCTACTGTGGGGCGCCTGGGTGGCTTAGTCGGTTAAGCGTCCGATTTCGGCTCAGGTCATGATCTCGCGGTTGGTGAGTTCAAGCCCTGCGTCAGGCTCTGTGCTGATGGCTCAGAGCCTGGAGCCTGTTTCAGATTCTGTGTCTCCCTCTCTCTCTGATCCTCCCCCGTTCATGCTGTGTCTCTCTCTGTCTCAAAAATAAATAAACGTTAAAAAAAAAAAATTTTAAACCTACTGTACAGATTTGCCAGCCATGTGCTACAGCAGCCACCAGAGGGCACCAGAAAGTTCTGTCACACATTCAATCAACAAATATTTTTTAAAGAGAATTTCTTCAAGATTCGTGTTTCTATAAATACAAAAAGTTACCACGAGCCCCTTCTGCATCCAACGCAGGTGTTTATTCTGGAACTCAACCTTTGCACACCAATAAACAACACACGAAGGAGGGAGAAGTCTTCCAACTTCTCAGAAGCCACAAAAAGTATGCTCTGAATCATGTGATTTGAAGTGAAGAGAAACAACACACCCATGAAAAGCTCCTTCCTAGCCAGCGGGAGACAGAAATATCCAAAAATTCAATTTCATTCCCCGTTGTTCCCTATTTTCATTCTTCCTACATGTACTGAGTATCTGATGACTCTTTTATCCCACCCAACAAAGGAGTCCACAGAAGACACTGTCTCATCTCAGACCAACCTTGGTCAAGAACTAAGGAGATGGTGGCTGGCGCCCCCTGGTGGGAGGACTGGAGAACAGCGCCTCCTACCTGGCAAGAAGCAGGTAAAAGAGGCCCCACTCCACACCATCCTACCGCTATCTCTTTCCTCCCCACTATTGTCAGCTACTTTTGAAATTTGGGCACATCTCTCAGTTCTAATCTTATCCTCAAGGGAACCTTCCAACAAGCACTTCAGGTATCAACTGTTAAGGTGGCCCATATTCTTCAGAATTTGACTTGTGTTCCCAAATGTCATTACTAGGACTCATACTAGGAACCATGGCTTCACACATGGGGACCCAGTGGAGGCACAGGTTCGCCAAGGCAAAGGAAGCAATGGGGGACGGGACTGTTCTCAAAGAAATGCTTAAAAGGTGATGTCTGGCAGGTAAAATGTCATTCATCTTCCCACCATTATTTCATGCCCAAGCCTTCCTAGTTTTGTTTTTTCAAACCCCTATTTAAGAACAATTTGGATGTAGCCATAGAAACATAACATTTTGCAGTTGTTAGGAAAGCAAGACTCACAGACAAAAATAATTCAGCAAAGAAACCCAGGAGAGGCATTCTATCTGCTCTGTGTAAATGTAATACAGTATATGCGTATTTATCTATAGAATGGGCTGGACAATGTTTCTCAAACATTTACTTTCCTGAAACCATGTTATCACTAGGGAAAAAGCCATAAAACTTATTTTCCAGCAGATAACAGAAGCTGCTGCTAGTTAATGAGTTGCCTACATGGCAGACCCACTCTGGAAATGACTGGTAATTTTGTTTCTTCTGCTTCAGCCAGGTTCATTAGGCTTGAATCCCAGTGCTACCGTTTACTACTAGCTCTGTGGCCTTAGTTTCTTAACTTTTCCCAGGCCTCAGTTTATTTATCTGTAAAATTCAGATAATAATATACCTCATGGGGTTTAGGAAAGGATTAAATGAGATAATTTTCAGTGGCTTCAGGATCTCTGATCCTTCTAACTTTAATGTATTATATATATGTGTATTTTCATTTGGAAAAAGCCTACAAACATTTGATCATATAATCAAGGGATCTGTGATCCAAAGGAGTTTTAAGAGCTCTTTATTCTCAAGCAGAGCATCTTTATAAGATTCCTGGGGCTCCTGTCCTTATCAGTGACATATCATGCTGTCAGGCTTCTGTGGGGACATGCAGTATGAGACAAGTGTATGGGTTATATTAGAAACAGAACTGGCCTGCTTTCAGAAAATAGCTAGGACTCTAAAGTTTCTATGTAATACTCCTAAATTTAAACAAGCCAAATATAATTTCTTTTGCCTACAACTGTTATTAATAGCATTTGTAGGAGACATACCATAAGATTGGTCAAGCCAAAACTGTACTATGTACAGGCAAAAAAAAAATTTATATCCACAGTATCCTTAACAGTGATAACATGAAAATGAAGAAGTGTCGACGTGAGGAATTCTCTTACTTTCCAAAGTTACCAAGTCTCTACAGGTAGAAGAGCAGGCGGATAAAGGACAAGTAGAGAATAGTGGTTAATCATTTGCAATTCCTTATAGAAATCTACAAAGGCTTTATATCATATCACCATGAAAAGGAAAGTCTAGATGGTCCACAGAAAGTGTATGTGTTACAAAACATGCAGATGACCTGAGAGTATCTGAAGGCACCACTGTTTCCATACAGGAAGCTAAACTGTTTAAAATGAAACCTTCAAGTGGACCCTAGATTGACCTATGTCACTGTAAAATCTGTGAGAAAAGCTCTGGTATGGATGTTCTTTTTCTTTTAACATTTATTTATTTTTGAGACAGAGAGAGACAGAGCATGAACGGGAGAGGGTCAGAGAGACAGGGAGACACAGAATCTGAAACAGGCTCCAGGCTCTGAGCTGTCATCACAGAGCCCGACGCAGGGCTCGAACTCACGGACTGCGAGATCATGCCCTGAGCCGAAGTCAGACACCCAACCGACTGAGCCACCCAGGCGCCCCGGATGTTCTTTTTTTCCCCAAGCTCCACACAGTCGCCTCCATTCCCGAAATCATCTCCACCTGTTTGACTCTTCAGCAAATGTCCTGCCCTCGAATACTCAGATTTTAAACATTTAAAATAAGAATGGAAAGACCTTTTCACCATCTTTCCTTCTTCCCAGCTGCTGCAGCCATGAACATCAAGCTGTGGGGTTTCAGTGGGAGCAAGATGTACCCCAGACACGGGAGGCACCACGGCAAGACTGAGGGGAAGGTTTTCCAATTTGTTCATGCAAAATGTGAGTCGGCACTCCTTTCCACAGCAGATAAACTGGACTCTCCTCTACAAGCACAAAAAGGAACACCTGGAAGACACTCAAAAGAAAAGAACTCACAGCTCAGTCAAATTTCAGAAGGCCATCACTGGTGCATCTCTTGCTGATATAATGGTCAGGAGGATCAGAAACCTGTAATTAGGAAGGCCTAATAGGGGCTGCCAAGGAAGCAAAAGGCTAATCAAAAGGCCTAATAGGGGCTGCCAAGGAAGCAAAAGGCTAATCAAAAGGCCTAATAGGGGCTGCCAAGGAAGCAAAAAAGGCTAATCAAGCACATCAAAAGGCAGCAATGGCTGCTGATAAGCCTCCCACGAAGGCAGCACCTCAGTAAAAAAGACTGTGAAACCCATGAAGCTTTCTGCACCTTTACTTGGTGGAAAACGCAAAGTTGGCAGATCAGATTTTTAAATAAACATCTATTAAAAAAATGAAAAGAGAAAAAGCATCAAGTGTTAAATAGAAGGAAAGAGAGGTTATACTCTAATACTCAATATTTTATTTATTTATTTGGCTAGTGTGGAGCCCAATGCGGGGCTTGAACTCACAACCCTGAGATCAACACATGAGCTGAAGTCAAGAGTCAGTACCTAACTGCCTCAGCCACCTAGACACCCCTAATACTCAATTTTTAAAATGCTATTACAATCTGCAGGAAAAGAAAGGATTAATGCAGGTCTTCCTCAATTTACAATGCAGTTATATCTTGATAAAGCCATTATAAATTGAAAATATCATAAGTTGAAAATGCATTTAGGGGCACCTGGGTGGCTCAGTTGGTTAAGTATCTGACTCCTGATTTCAGCTTAAGTCATGGTCTCACAGTTCGTAGGATCAAGCCCAAGTCAAGCGCAGAACCTGCTTGGGATTCTCTCTATCCCTCTATCTCTGCCCCTCCTGCTCTCTCTCTCTCTCAAAATAAACATTAAAAAAATGAAGAAAATTCATTTTATATGTCTGACATACCAAACACCATAGCTTAACCTAGTCCACCTCAAACGTGCAAAGAACACTTACACTAGCCTACAGTTGGGCAAAATCCTCTAACACAAAGCCCATTTTATAATAAAGCATTGAATGTCTCAAATGGCTCAACTGGTTAAGTGTCCAACTCTTGATCTCAGCTCAGGTCTTGACCTCAGGGTCATGAGTTCAAGCCCCACACTGGGCTCTGCACTATGGAGCTACTTAAAGAAGGAAGGAAGGAAGGAAGGAAGGAAGGAAGGAAGGAAGGAAGGAAAGAAGAAAGATTACTAAATGTAATGTGGTATTCTGGATGGAATTCTGTAACAGAAAAAGGATAGCAGATAAAAGCTAAGGAAATCTGAATAAAGTATGGACTTTAGTTAATATATCAGCAACAGTTTCATTAACTATAACAAATGTACCATACAAATATGAGATGGTGATAGAGGAGATTGTGTGTGGCATCTACAGGAATTCTCAGTAAGTCAGCTGAATTTTTCTGTAAGCCTAAAACTGTTCTAAAATAAAACGTTAATTTAAAAAATACCTCTCCAACAAAACAAAACAAAACAAAAATGGTGGAAAAGGGTTGCTAGATTTGTGTGACACAATTTTGTTACTCATTAGCTGTGAGACCTTGGGCATGTTGTTTAATCTCTCTGTACCCATTTCCTCATGTATAAAATAGGAATTGAAAATTATACCTGCCTAATAGGGTTATTTTGAGAATCATTTAAATAAACGCATGTAAGACATTAACATTTTCCTAGCACATAGCAAGCACTCAATAGATGTTAGCTGGCCTCATCATATAAAGAATCCTCACAAATAAATATGAAAAATTAATATCTCATTACAAAATTGACAAATAGAAATAAATTAAAAAATTACAGCTGGTTAGTAACATATAAGGAAAAGTTCACTCTCATTGATAAGGACAAAAGAAATAAATAAATCAAAATTATACATTTTTTCTTACCAAACTGGCAAAGATTCAAACTGACAGTGCCCAGAACTGGAAAGGATGCTATAAGCATCTAGAAAGGACACTGTACTGCTGGGGGGAGTGCAGTCAGTACTAGGTTTTTTTTGTTTGTTTGTTTATTTCTTTATTTTTGAGGGAGGGGGGCACGAACAGGGGAGGGATGGAGAGAGACAGACAGACAGAATCCCAAGCAGGCTCTGTGCTGTCAGCACAGAACCTGGCACAAGGCTTGATCCCACAAACTGTGAAATCATGACTTGAGCTGAAATCAATAGTCTGACACTTAACCAACTGAGCCGCCCAGGTGCCCCTAATTGGTACTACTTTTGGGGGAATAATTTGACAATATGTGGTAATATATAACAAAACATTTAGAATGTTCACATTCTTTGATCCCGTGATTAAACTTCTAGGAATGTATCCTAAGTTATTAACCAGAGATGTACAAAGAATTATAAGGATATTTATTAACTGTGTTATTTACATGAGCAAGAACAGTTACCAACCTAAATGTTAACCATTTAGGAAAGAATTGAATAAACTATGATACATGTAGATACTATACCATGTCAGTATAATGACAGAGAAATGTTAATAACATTAAGTCAAAAAAATCAGAATGTAAAACACAGTATAACCCCACTTTTGAAAAATATATTTACTGGAGAAAAAGAGACAGTAATAAAATATACCAAGATATTAACAGTCATCTCTGGGTAATGAGATTATGAGTGATTTATTTTCTTTATAGTTTTGTGTTTTACAAATTTTCAGATTTTTAAAAATATACTTTATGATTATAAAAGAATATATGCTTCTAATAGAAAATCAGGAAAAAGGAAACATTTATATATGCTACTGAATAGCTAATAAACAAAAATGAAGACAGGGTAAGGGGTTGAAAAAGGAAACTCTAGTCCCCTGGATGTGCTGATGGGGTGGGCGGTGAGGTGCTGGGGAGGATCATAGGAAGTTGTGGTTTCCTGGAACCCCCCACCATTTGGTTGAGCCCCTCTGCAAGAATCCTTCTCCCCAGTCTCATCCAGGGCTGCCATGGTGGTTTGGCCAACCCCTCAGCTGAAAACTTCCATCTATGGCTCCTGAAATTAAGTCCAAACTCCCACATAAGCCACAAAGACCCCACACCCAGACTTTATCCACTTCTCCAGATTCACCATTTCCCGACGCCACCAGTCCATTCCACATACACCTTACCCCCAAATCCTCACCACTCCCCAGACACGGCAGGCTCCCCACACCACCAGGCCATGCTGCACACAGGCTTTCCTTGCACCTGGACTGCCCTTCCCTGACCCCCTCACCTAGCAACTCATTCATCCTTCAAGACTCCTTCCAGGGTCAGTTTCTTCTCTGCAAACAGGTGGGTTCCCTGATGCTCATCTCTCAGGACGTCTGACCCTCACAGTGATTCCACTTTCCTGCCTGCCTCTCAGGGGCTCCTGTCCACATCTAGGTCCTCTTTGGCTACACAGTGCCTGAGTGTCTGGCTCGGAGCAGGTTCTCAGCAGACATCATGGGGTGAAAAGTCTGGCTGGAGATGGGGAAGGCAGGTAAGGAGAATTTCTGGGACAGCATACTGCCACTGGAAGGCAGTCTAGCATTCTCTCAGGCAAGGCTGGCTGCCACAAGCCAAGAAGAAAAAGCCACGGAGAAAGAGAGAGAGAGATAGTAAAACATACACACATGTACACACATGTACACACACACATGTACACACACGCACACTACCTCAAGAAACCCCAAGCAGCTAAGACCATCTTGAAAAGGAAAAAAAGTTGAAGGACCATACTTCCTGTTTCAAACTTACTACAAAGTTACAATCATCTAAACGGTGTGTCACCAGAGTAAGAATAGCCATATGAAAGCCCAGAAATAAAACCTCACATACATGGTCAACTGATTTTCAACAAGGGTACCAAAACCATTCAACCAGGAAAGGATACTCTTTTCAACAAATGGTGCCAGAAAAACTGGACCCACATTCACCCAAAAGAATGAAGGAGTCCTTACCTTACACTAGATGTAAAACTTACTCTCAAAATGGATACAAGACCTAAACTTAAGAGCTAACCTATAAAACTCTTAGAATAAGACATAGAACAAAATCCTCATGATGCTGGATTTGGTAATGATTTCTTGGATGCAACACCAAAAGCACACGCAATACAAGAAAGAGTAGTTAAGTTGGACTTCATTAAAATTAAGAACTTTTGTGCATCAAAGGATACTATCAACACAGTAAAAAGGCAACCCACATAATAGGAGAAAATGTTTGAAATGACATATATCCAAAGAACGCCTGTAACTCAAGAACAAGAAAACAAACAACTGGGGCAGTTGGGTGGCTCAGTCAGTTAAGCGTCTGACTTTGGCTCAGGTCATGATCTCACAGTTCACGAGTTCGAGCCCCACATCTGGCTCTGTGCTGATAGCTCAGAGCCTGGACCCTGCTTCAGATTCTGTGTCTCACTCTTTCTCTGGCCCTCCCCAGCTCATGCTCTGTCTCTCTGTCTCTCTGTCTCTCAAAAATAAAAACAAAACATTAAAAAAAAAAAAAAAAGGAAAACAAACCTAATCCAAAACTGGACAAAGGACTTAAATAGACATTTCTCCAAAGAAGAGATACAAGTGGTCCATAAGCACATGAAAAGATGATCAATATCACTAATCACTAGGGAAATGCACAGCAAAACAAAATGAGATGCCACTTTACACTCATTAGGCCAGATATGAATTTTAAAAAAAAGAAGCAAAAAGAAAGTGTTGGGCGGATATGGAGAAACTGGAACCCTGATGCATTGCTGGTGGGAATGTAAATGGTGACATACTGGGGAAAACCATTTGATGGTTCCTCAAAAAGTTAAACATAGAGGTACCATGGGGCTGATCAATTCTGTTCCTGGCATATACCCAAGAGAAATGAAAGGAGAGACTCAAACAGGTACCTGCACACTAACCTGCAGAGCAGAATTATTCACAACGGTCAAAAGGTGGAAGGGACCCAAGTGCCCATCAACAGACAAGTGCATAAATAGTATGTGGAGTATACATATCATGGAATATTATTCAGCCATAAAAAGGAATGAAATTCTGCCCCGCGATACAACAGGGATGAACCTTGAGGGCATTATGCTAAGTTAAGTAAGCTAGACACCAAAGGACAAAGGACAAATATTGTACACTGCCAGTTACAGAAGGGACCTAGAATAGGCAGACAGAGACAGAACACAGAATAAAGGTTACCAGGGGCAGGGGAGGGGAGGTTGAGGAGTAACTGTTTAATGGGTGCAGAGTTTCTGTCTGGGATGATGAAAAAGTCCTGGAAGTGGATAGTTGTGGTGGTTATACAACATTGGGAAAGTACTTAATGCCACTGAGTTGTATGCTTATAAATGATTCAAATGGCGAATTTTATGTTATGTGTATTTTACCACAATTTAAAAAATGCAAACAAAACAAAACAACAACAAACCACCAAAAAACAAAAAACACAGCCCACAATAGCCAGAGTGAACTTTCTCAGAAGATGGGTCTCCATGTTCCATGGCCATATGGGATGCAACCAGTTCATTTCCTTGACCTTGGGTTAACAAATTCACGCACCCTGTGGCCCACTCTGCCTAGGAGCCAACTCAGACCTTAGAAAATCTGTTGCAAGCTCAGGACACCAGCAACTGAGCCTTCCCTGTTTTCCTTTTCTCTTCTTGATTTTTAATTTTTTTAATTTATTTTTTATTATTTTTTATTTTTTTAGAGAGCGAGAGAGAGCATGCACCAAGCAGGGGAGAGGGAGAGAGAGAATCCCAAGCAGGCTCCATGTTCAGTGTGAGCCCAACGCAGTGCTCAATCTTATGACGGTGAGATCAAGACCTGAGCTGAAATCGAGTCAGCTGCTCAGCTGACTGAGCCACCCAGGTGCCCCTCGTCTTGATTTTTAACACTGAAACACGTACTAGCTTGGAGAAGCCACACTGAATGGAAAAGAGGGAAGAAACTGTGGAACAAAACTACACCCGAACCCCCTCGGAGTTTCAGTCCTTAACAGACCAACTATCTTACCTTTTAATGACTTTCAGAGAGAGATTTTTCTTCCCTTATTAACTGTTTACTATTTGAACTGCCCCCATGGTCTAGAAGTTGTGATAGCTAAGCTCAACACACACATACAAATAATCCCCTTGTCATGCAATTCAAACCATTTCCTTTTGTGCTGGCTGCACTGGAGATGGAGCCATTCAAACATGGGCATTTAAAAATTTTCTATAGCAATCGGGAACCTAAGTGTTTTTAAGGACAATATAAATCGCACTGGGTTTCAGAAACATAATTCTCAAAGTTCACTTATTTTGAGTTATATTTTCCTGTGTCTAAAACTTCAAAGTCAGTGCTTCCCTTTTCATGTCAGGGGCATCTGTCCCACAGTGACTTGCCCGTCAAGGGGCACTTCAGTTTAGTTGTTGCTGATTTCGCAGGTCACCAGAACCTTGTAGAAACCGCATCTGATTCACATGATCAGAAAGGTGCATGGGAAAAACACTCAAAACCTCAAACTCGTCCTGACTTTGCCAATGTCCTATTCCATTACGATATATTCCAAATGCAAACAAAGACTGGTCTAGAAATTTAATAAAAATTGACAGCAGGTTCATATCTTGCATTCCAGGCAGACAAGCTCAACGAGCAGTAAATGAATTAGTTACACACCATATTCCCTAATGAATAAGAGGCTTTGTTTATGTCATTGTTCAAATCTCTCCACAAATTACTTGTTCTTAGAAAACCCACCCTAGCCACATTTCAAAAAAAAAAAAAAAAATCACCTAAGGAATCACTGATTTCAAATACTTCTCCAAAGTACCATATTCCCAAACACACGTCCATCCTCTTGATAGTGCATCTTTCTGGAAAATGGAAATTAACTGAGGAAAAAATTAACTTGAAAAAGTTATTGCCTTGTTGAATTAGGACACAAGTCAATCTTCCCTTCAGAAAAGATGCTGCTTTTTTCAAAAATATACATCCCAAAGAACCTAGCATAGCATCTGGTTTATAGCTATATGTAAATGTACTCATAATAACTTAGGTATTGAGTCTTCAGTAAGTACCAGGCCCTGCACTAATAACAGACACCACTTCAAAAAGTAGTTATGAGGGGCGCCTCGGTGGCTCCATCAGGTAAGCGTCTGACTCTTGATTTCAGGTCAGGTCATGATCTCAATGTCGCAGGACGAAGCCTGGCACTGGGTTCCACACTGGGTGTCCAGCCTTCTTGATATTCTCTTTACCTCTCTCTCTCTCTGCCCCTCCCCCGCGCTCGCTCTCTCTCTCAAAAAAAAAGGTAGTTATGATTAATGCCATTTTAAAGATGTAAAAATTTTACTCAACTGAAGAAATTAACTGTTTTCCAAAGCTTCCTGAACTAAGTAAGCGATCTAGCTGGAATTCTAACCTGAGTCTGCCTCAGTCCACAGCTTCTGTTCCTAATCACCGTAATGCGCAGCCTCCCTGAATAAATGAAGTGACATTTTCCCTACCATTTACCAAAGCAGCAATTTTCTTTCTTTGGGTCTGGGAAAGGGAAACAGCTACAATTTTCAATAATAATCAGTATTGGGGAGGCTAGGTGGCTCAGTCAGTTTAGCGTCTGACTCTTGGTTTCCACTTAGGTCATGATCTCTTGGCTTCGTGGGTTGAGGCTTGAGATTCTCTCTCTCCCCCAGTCTGCTTCTCCCCCACTCACACTGTGTGTCTCTTTCAAAATAAATAAGCTTTAAACAAAATGTTCTTTAATGTTTTATTTGTTTTTGAGAGAGTGCAAGCAGGAGAGGGGCAGAGAGAGAGAGACAGAGAGGATCTGAAGCAGGCTCTGTGCTGATAGCAGCAAGCCTGATGTGGGGCTTGAACTCCCGAACCAGGAGATCATGACCCGAGCCAAAGTCAGACACTCAACTGACTGAGCCACCCAAGTGCCCCCCCCCAAATGTTCTTAATCATTAAAAATAATAATGAGTATTATCTTGGGGCTCCTGCATGGCTCAGTTAAGCGTCCGATTCTTAATTTCAGCTCACATCATGATTTCACAGTTGTGGGATCAAGCCCTGAGTGGGGCTGCACACTGAGGATTGAGCCTGGTTGGGATTCTCTCTCTCCCCCTCTCTCTCTCTGCTCCTCCCCCACTCACACACTCTCTCTCTCAAAATAAATAAACATTAAAAATAATGACTATTATCTTAAAATCAGACATTTCTTTTCATGTACATCCATACTTCCTTATATTTCACAATACAGCTCTGTCACGAAAGATTTATCTGACTAATTTTAGCACTAGGTTAAATTATTCCAAAATATAAATTGTGAACATCCTGAAACATAATTTCTTCCTCAAAAGACAGATGCCAGCAGTAATGCTTTCCTTGTGAGATTTTCAAGTATTTATTTACTTATTTAAAAAAGGAACAATAGATTTTGAAAATGCAACTGAAAAGGCTTGAGTAGGAGAACTTCCTTGAGGTCAGTGTTATCCACGACAGCCATATGTCCGGCAGGAAATCTGCAGCCGAGTGACATTAACAATGAATCCCCATTTTCTCAGACCCTGGAGACACTTGTGGCTTGTACATCTAAATAAGGCAGGGCTTGGACAAAGCATACTTTTAGCTTTTCATATTACAGGCATGGAATCTCATATTTCTAATCTTTGACCTGGTGCATGCAAAGTCGTTTGTAGGGCTGACTTTTTAAACAGAATCTGCACACTCTGATGAGACCAAATAATCCTATCACCAGCTACATGAGTTTCTGTGCTTCTTTTTTTTTTAATTTTTAAAAAGTTTTTATTTATTTTTGAGAGAGAGAGACAGACAGACAGACAGACAGACCAGGAGCAGGAAAGGGGCAGAGAGAGAGGGAGACACAGAATCCGAAGCAGGCTCTAGGCTCCAAGCTGTCAGCACAGAGCCCAACGCAGGGCTCCAAACCATGAACCAAGAGATCATGACCTGAGCCAAAGTCAGACGCTTAACTGACTGAGCCACCCAGGTGTCCCTGTGTGCTTCTTGATGTATTAAATTGGGCTAAATTCCCAGGTGAAGATCAAAGATGGGCTTCTATGTTGATCATATTTAGGCAAGCTTTGCTAAATATCTAAGGTACACGTAAGAACTTCATTGAAGAGAAAGATCCTCTATCGCCAAGCCACTGGATAATCTAACAACTGAGAATCAAATTCCTCACCCTAACAACTGAACCTTACACAGAAAGTACTGAGTTCGGCATGCTACCAGTGAATGATCCCAATATTTACTTTCAAATTACACAGTAAACCCTGCCACTTGTTCACAAAGATTAGTCAATTTTTATCCTTAGGTAAAACAATATATTGTTCAGAGATAAAACTATAACTTGTTTTTTGTACATACATGATTTTATAGCACCTTCAGAACAGCCTATCAAGTGGACATGGTTTTCATTCCCATTTTACAAATAAGGAAACAAACACAGAGAGGTTAAGGAACAGATAAAAGATCTCCAGCTGTTAAGGAGCAGAGCCTAGAATTAAACCCAGGATTATGTGCTTCCAAAACTCTTAACTTCATCTCAATGTTACACTGCGTCTCATGTTTGTTTTTGAAAAAGGTTAAATCAACTTTGGCAATTTCCTTTTAGTAGGTACTAAGCATTGCTAATTCAGATTTCTGCCTTATGCAGGAAGAATTAAAGGAAAAAAAAGTGGGATGCAGTCTGCCAGCTGAGACAAAAGTCTGCTTCCTAAGACAGCCCTAACTCTCCTGTGGGAGGCAGCTGCAGCAAGAGCTCTGGAGTCAGACAATGGGAGTCCACCACTTTCTAGCTGTGTGACCTTGAACAAGTCACTTAATCTCTCTGTCCTTCAGTTTTCTCATCAGTAAAACAAGGGCAGTAATAGAAATGAACTCAATGTTCTTGGGGGTTAAATAACTTAAAAGAATGTTTTTGCGCATTGTACATGCTTGTATTTAGAGGGTTTTTGCACATTTTACACGCTGGATAATTCTCAGCTCCTCATACGATTAATAAGCTGCCTGAACTAAGTTTAGTGTTCATACATAAACATCAGGAGGCACAACTAACATGCCTATTATTTAGATATTCAGAAAGCTACTTTGCCTTGAAAAGATGATCAAGGGGCGCCCGGGGGGCTCAGTCGGTTAATAAGCCTGACTTTGCTCAGGTCATGATCTCACTGCTTGTGGGCTCGAGCCTGGCTTCAGGCTCTGTGCTGACAGCACCGAGCCTGGAGCCTACTTGGATTCTGTCTCCCTCTCTCTGCCCCTCCCCTGCTCGCACTCTCTCTCTCTCAAAAATAAATAAACATTAAAAAGAAAGAAAAAAAAAGATGATCAAAAGCCCTCCCATGGCACAGACTGCTGTATGTCAAGGCCCAGGGTATCCTTCTCAAACGAAATAGCTTTGTCACTGGCTGACTGAAAATACAGTATGAGTTCCTCTACATTACCTCACCTCCAAGTTACACACACGCTCCAAAATTAATTTTAAATGAAAAGGTTAACTATTGTTTGGGTTCTCAAGTAGTTAGCAACGCATCCTCTCTGGCGAGAAGCATGGCCACCTTGCAAACCGTGCAACTAATTTGCTCTAAATCACGTTCTCTAAAAGTGTTTCTTCGCAGCTTGCATTTCAGTTACTTGGTGTCCCCAATTGTTGTTGTCCCAGAACAAAAGCCTAATTGCTGCTGCTACAATACAGCCCTTTTTCTGAGATCATCATGAAGCCCTCGGAGCAAACAAGAGAGGGAGTTCTCATGAGCAGCAAGCACTGCATCCAAATTCCTGCACTCCAAAGGCCAACACGAGCCAAATTATCGGAGACTCGAGCCCCTTGCTTATATCTACACTTCCCTGCAAATAGCTGTCTCGCGAATACTTCACAGCCCTTTAGGACACATGTGTTTTCCTGCCCGGACGAGTTCCGAAAAACTCGGGGCCCCTTTCTCCCACCCGCGCAGCGTGAACAAGCGCCGGGCAGCAGCCCCGCCTGGGCGCGATTTTGTCGCGGTGGGGTCGTGGCCGGGCGCCCCCGGGCCCCGCAGGGCGAGGCTCGGGACGGAACGTCCCACCAGGCCCAACCCGGAGCCCCCGGGCGCGGGCGGGAGCCCCACCTTCCCGGCCCCCGAGGGACCGGCGCCGTGCGCTCGCATCCCGGGCTGGCACGCAAACCCCCGAACGGCGGCCCCGCGGAGGGATCAGGGACTCACGCGCTCTCTCGGGCTGTCGGGGGCCTCTCCCCGGCCGGCTCCCGGCCCCGCGGGCTCTGAGAGTGCGAGGCTCCCATGGCTCGGAGCTCTGCGCCCCGGCTGCGCCGGCCCGAGCTCCGCGGCGCGCCGGCTCGACCCGGACCCTGGGCGGGGAGGAGGCGGCGGGGCGGGGGAGGAAGGGTGGGGCGGAGGGGCGGGCGGGTGGTGTGGAGCCCTGCCTCAGGGTCCCGGCCGCCGGGAAAGCCGGCTAAAGGGCGTTGCTCGAGACGCCGCCAACTTCGCCGCCAATTGCAGGGCTCGGCCTGCGCCGCGGCTCGGGACGCACGCCCCGCGACGCCGCGGGGAGATGCTGAGCTGCCGGAGGGGCTCGGGTCGCGGGCTCCGCACTCTCAGCCCGGGAGCCGCTTGGCGGCAGAGGAAAACAGGTGGAGTGGGTGGGGGCCTGGGCGCGCCCCCGGGTCCCCACGGACGGGGAGACGTCGCTGTTTCTGCCTTTCCGGCCCGGGGCGCTCGGCGGCGCCTGGCTAGCCCCTGCTCGAGGCTAACAGGGAAGAGGCTCTGCGGGGAAGCACCGATAGGGGGCGGTGTGTGTCGGGATCCCGAGACCGAGGCTGCCTTTCCGCACGGCACCGCTCCCCCGCAGCAACTTCTTCGGAGACTGAGACGGGGGCTGAGCTGTGCAGAAAAACGGGTTCATCCTGGTTGTGCCTCCGTCTAGCTGGGACACATAACTGCACCCTATGCGAGTCATCTGTAAAATGAGGTTGTATGTTCATTTTTACCTCTAATGACCCTTCTGGTTCTGACATTCAGTTTAGAATGAATTCTCTTCCTAATGCTGGCTTAGGGAAAAATGCACCCTATCCCTCCCACTGCGCCTGTGACCCACCTAATGACACACCTAGTAACTCCCTTTGCATAATATTTCATGCCCTTTCTCATCCATTCCCACCTCCTACATCCCTCCTCTCCAGCCATCTCTCCTCCATCCCAGAGTTTTGTTTTGTTTTAAAACAAAGATTGGAATGCCCTTTTGTGCTAACACCTATTTATCCTGCCAGACCAACTCATACTTTCCTTCTATAACTCTATGCTGCATCCCGATAGTACATCTTTTTTTGTTGTTTTGTTTTTTGGTTTTTGTTATTGCCGGTCTCTTTCACTAGAATGTAAACTCTGTGAAGACAGAGAATTTGGTTTTTCACTGTTGCCCCATCACTGCCTGGTGCATAGTAGACATTAATAATTGTCGATAAATGCATTCATCCTACACTCATTTGATCGTTTTCCTCCCCAGTGTTCCTACACCATGTGTTAATTCCTCTAACATAGCACTTACCAATCTTATAATTATTTGTCTTTCCACTAGAATATGAGTTCTGTAATGACAAGAACCCTTTCTTATCTCTGTATGCAAGCTTAGTGCCTGGCACAGTGTCTCTGTCCTGGCATATATACGATAAGTATTTGCTGAATGAATGAATGAGTGAGTGAGCGAGCCAGTGGCAACGCACACAGAATGGTGTTCAATATCAACTTAATTCTTGACTCGAAGCTTTAGGCAATGAAGATGTATGTGCCTACATTTTAATGTTTCCAGAAAGGGTTAAGAAAACTCATACTAGAGACTTAATATTTACAATAGATCTCTCTCTCTCTTTTTATGTCTAATTTTTATTTCCTGTTTATACATTATCTACACTCTACTATAGCCGGAGAGTTCCTAGAGTTCAGGATGCTGCCACACTGTAGGCATATACAGAGTCTTTGGGGGTGGGAAAATAAACATTAATTAGTAAAAGTGTAGTGAGACTAGGAACTGAGACAGGGGGAGGGGAGGAGGATTTCAAATAGCTGTAGAAAAGTTGACTTTTGGCAGATGATTAAAAAAAAAAAGCTCACATTCTTCACACATCCTGTCTGTAATACCTTGGCACTGAGATTGAAGTGCCACTGATAACACAAACATAACCCTGTCAGAGCTGTGGTCCCTTTCAGAGGAACACTCAGCCTCTCCTGGTAAGAAAGGTCTTTATTCCCAGTGGATCATTCTAAGGGAAAAATGGGAGGCGGGGGGGGGGGGGGGGGGGGACACGCAACAGGCGGGGCAGGGAAGGAGGGGAAAGCTTTCTTTCTACTGGGTAGACAAGATGGGCTGTTGGGAAAAGTTTTATTATTATCAGTGGAGAAAGGCACAGGGTAGCATCACTAAAATGGTTTAAAAGAAAAGGAAATATGTGACGTCCACACCCTATTGTGATGCAGAGAAACCGAGACAATGAGGAGAAACAGTGTCTGCAAAATAATGTGAAAGTTTGTGTCTACCAGCGGGGCCCAGAGACATGGCCAATACAGAGACATGGGCAGCTGGGGCTCTAGACCCAGGGGAGTGAAGACAGTGAAGGCGAAGTCTTATCTTTGGAAAATAAACTTATGAAGCCTTTTCAGGGAAAATGCCCAGGATAGACCGGAGAGATCCAAACATTCCTCTTCCCCGCAACATTTAATGATTGGCTCTTCTCACAGAAGCAAAGCCAGGGTCTATTTCCTCATCTCAGAGACTGGCTGCAGATCTCCAACAAAGGAATAGGCTATGGGATATGTAAAGATCCTCTGCTTCATGTCTCTTTGTTTAAAATCCTTCTTGCTTTTTATCTTTCAATTAGAACACAAAATTTAAAAGCTCAGCATCCCTGAGCGCCTGGGTGGCTCAGTCAGTTAAGCGTCTGACTTCTGCTCAGGGCACAATCTCACAGTCCGTGGGTTCCAGCCCCGCGTGGGGCTCTGTGCTGACAGCTCAGAGCCTGGAGGGTGCTTCAGATTCTGTGCCTCCTTCTCTCTCTCAAATATAAATAAACATCAAAAGCTCAGCATCCCTAATGAAGACATAGAATTGTTACCATGCAATCAAGAGTTCTTCTCCGAGGAAAATTAGTGAAGAAATGCAACCACCTCCTCTCCCTCAGTGTGGTTCTGAAGTTGTGAGCTCAAAGGCCACTCATAAGTGGTGGACAACCTTGCTGTCATCTGACCTATTGACTGAGCAAGTAATGCCAGTTCTGGGGCTCCCAACTATTCATACAGCTGAGGAGTTGTTCTTCAAGAGGAGGGCAGGAAGATAACAGCTGGACACCACTTGCTGTTGCATTTGATAGGGAATAAAGGAAGAATAGAACCTTCTGACTGTTTTATGGTGTCTGTAGTTTCTGCCTAAAGTGACCAAAGAAGAAGAAAGGGATGAGGAGAGGAGGGAGGCAGCCTGCATTTTGTAGTCCCTGGGTTCAGCAGTTCAGACTGCTGAACATGATGGCCAGCTGGGATCAAAGGAGATATGCAGCCTGTGATGGAGTCTTGGAGGGGTAATATTTGATATCCAGTGTTATAGTTTCCATTTTGCATTATAATTCTGTCAGTAGGCATTTTTTAAACATTGGAAAACAAGAAAGAAAATTTAAGAAACTGAAATTTATGATTGTCACCTAGATTGCAAAATACACTCTTCAGTGTCAAACCCTACCGCCAGAATGCTACTTGTGCTCAGTAGAAGGATGAGAGCTAACATTTATTGGATACCTAGGACGTTGCTTGGTGGTTGATGAAAGTAAGCACATTTAGTCCTCGTAACACAGAGAAATGATAACAATAGTAGGTAATAGTTTTTTAAGTACTTTTTATGTACTAGACTGTTCTAAGTGCTTTAGGTTTACTAATTCATTTAATGTTCATTACATTACAACGTTTATAGGCACTTTTAGTATCCTCAATTTACAAATGAGTAAAGTGATGCATGGACACTTTAACATGCAACACAGCTACAAAATGGCAGAGCTAGGACTAGAACCCAGGTAGGTTAACTCCAGAGTTATAACATAGAGCTTAGCCTCTATGCTGTATTTCCTTAATTTTTATGCTGTGCACCCCATTTTATTTTATTTTATTTTATTTTTTAAGGTTTATTTATTTATTTTGAGAGAGAGAAACAGAGCATGAGAGCAGCGGAGGGGGAGAGGGAGAGAGAAAGAATCCCAAGCAGGCTCCATCCGCACTGTCATCACAGAGCCTGATGCGGGTCTTGATCTCCTGAACAGTGAGTTCATGACCTGAGCCAAAATCAAGAGTCAGACACTCAATGGATTGAGCTACCCAGGTGCCCCTGTGTACCCCATTTTAAGATGAAGAAACTGAGGCTTTGAGAAGTAAGTACCATAACCAGTATTTAAACCCAGTTCTGTCTTGATCACAAAGCTTATGTTCAACATGGATTTGTCTCCCCAGCAATCCTGCCAAATGAGTAATACCCTTCACAGTAGCCCTCTTTGGAAGTCACATGCTTATCTCAGAGCTGCCCTACCTTTCCATTTTTGGAAGTTATTGAAATGTTAATTTATAAGCCAAAGGATAAAGTTAGGTTTACTACATATTGTTTGTTAGTAAGAGCCACATATTGTTCTTGAAATCAGGTAGTGTAAGTGCTCCATCACTGTTCTCCTTTATCAAAATAGTTTTAGCTATTCTAAGTTCTTTGTTTTCCATATAAAAATTTTTTTCTTTTTCTTTTTCTTTTCTTTTTTTTTTTTTTATTTGAGGGGGTGGGGCTGAGAAAGAGATGGAGAGAGAGAGAATCCCAAGCAGACTCCATACTCAGCATGGAATGTGCTGACCCTGGGATCATGACCTGAGCCATAATCAAGAATCAGACTCCCAACTAACTGAGCCACCCAGGCTCCCCTTCCCATATAAAATTTAAAATAAACTTGTAAACTTTTTAAACAACCTTGTCTGGATTTCCACAAGGATTACACTGAATCTATTGACTAATTTAAGGAAGATCGGTAGTTTAACAACATTGAGACTTCTAATCTATGAACATGGTGTAGCTCTATTTATGTAGCCCTTCTTGAATTTCCCAGAATGTTTTGTAGTTTTCAGTCTTTAGGTCCTGCACATCTTTTGCTAAATTTATTCCGAAATGTTTTATGCTATTTTAGATGGAGAAATAAAACTGATTATTGTATATTGTATCCTGCTATCTAGCTAAATTCATTATTACTACTTTTTTTAAGATTAAAAAAAATTTTTTTTAATGTTTATTTATTTTTGAGAGAGAGAGAGAGAGACAGAGACAGAGACAGAGCATGAGTGGGGAAGGGGAAGAGAGAGAGGGAGATACAGAATCTGAAGCAGGCTCCAGGCTCTAAGCTGTCAGCACAGAGCCTGATGTGGAGATTGAACTCATGAACCACGAAATCATGACCTGAGCTGAAGTTGGACACTTAACCGACTGAGTCACGCAGGTGCCCCTCTTCTTTAAATGTTTGATAGAATTCACCAGTGGGGAGCCATCTGAGGCAGAAGGTTTGTCAGAATGTTTTTAAATTCCAAATTTCCTTTCTTTAATGGTCATAGGGCTCTTCAAATATTCTGTTTCTTCTTGGCTCAGCTTTGTAATTTATGTCTTTCCCAGAATGTGTCCATCTCACCTAAATGGTCACATTTAATGGCATAAAGATACTCATACTAATAATAATGGAGTGTTCTTCTTTTAATGTCTGAAGGATCTGTAATGGAGTCCTCTCTTTCATTACTGATATGGTAATTTCTTTTTTTTTTTTTCTTGGTCAGTCAGGATTGAGATTTATCAATTTTATCAATTTTTCCAGTGACTAGCTTTTGGTTTTATTAATTTTCCCTTTTTTTCCTGTTCTCTATTTCATTTATTTTTGTTTTATCGTTATTATTTCCTTCCTTCTGATTGCTTTGGGTTTAATTTGCTTCTTTTTCTAGTATTTTTAATTAAAAAAAGTTTTTTAATGTTTCTTTATTTAAAGGGAGAGAGAGAGAGTGTGAGAGGGGGAGAGGCAGAGAGAGGGAGACACAGAATCTGAAGCAGGCTCCAGGCTCTGAGCTGTCAGCACAGAGCCCAATGCAAGGCTCCAACTCATGAACTGCAATATCATGTCCTGAGCCAAAGTCAGATGCTTAACTGACTGAGCCACCCAGGCACCCCTTCTTTTTCTAGTTGGAGAAAGGTGGAAACATAGACGGAAAGGTGGGAAATTGATTTAAGAGCTTTCTTCTTTTATCTTAGAGGCATTCAAAGCTATAATTTATTTCCCTCTAGGTGCTACTTAGCACATCCCACAAAGTTTGATATGTTGTATTTTCATTATCATTCAGTACCAAATATTTTCTAACCTCTTGTAATTTCTTCTTCAACCCATTGAATATTTACAGTATGAGTATTTATAGTATTAATATTAACATAGTATTAATATAGTATATAATATAGTATTATAGTATATAATATAGTATTAATATTTATAGTATATAGTATTTATAGTATTGTTTAGTTTCCAAATATTTATTATTTTCCTAGTTATCTTAGTTTCTAATTTAATTTAATTATTGTCAGAGAACAAACTTTTAAAATTTACTGAAACTTGTTTATGGTCCAGAATATGATCTATCCTGGTAAACATATCACATGTACTTGAAAAGAATGTGCATTTTGCTGTTGTTGGGTGAAGTGTTCTCTAAATATCAATTAGGTCAAGGTGGTTGATAGTGTTGTTAACAGTTTCTTCTTTGATGATTTTTCTTTGTTTATCAATTTCTGAGAAACAATATAATCTCCAGTTATGATTACATATTTCTTCTTTTAATTCTGTCAACTTTTGCTTCATATATTTTGAAGCTGTTATTGAACACAGGCAAATTTGCAATTTTTCTTTTCTTTTTTTTTTTTTTTGAGAGAGAGGGAGAGAGCCGAGTGCACACACACTGGGGAGAGACAGAGAGAGAGGGAGAGAGAGAATCTTAAGCAAGATCCATCCGAAGTGCGGAGCGCGACATGGGCTCCATCTCACGAATCTTGAGACCATGACCTGAGCCGAAATTAAGAGTCAGACACTTAACCGATTGAGTCACCCAGGCACCCGAGTGATTTTTATGCCACCTTGACTAAAACTTTTATTGCTCTGAAGAGCTCTTTATCTCTGGCCATACATTTTGTTTAGAAATCTATTTTGTTTGATACTAATATAGCCACTCCAGCCTTCTCCTGCTTACTGTTTACATGACATATCATTTTCTATCCATTTTTGATCTATCTCTGTCTTTGTATTTAAAGTATGTCTATTTGTTCTTTTTAATAGACTTTATTTTTAAGAGCAGTTTTAGGTCCACAGTTAAATTGAGCAGAAAGTATAGAGAGTTCCCATGTACCTCCTGCCTCCAGACACACACCCTCTCCCCAATACCAACATCCCATACCAGAGTGGTACACATATTACAACCAACACTGACATCATTATCCCCCAAAGTCCACAGTTTATATTGGGATTCACACTTGGTATGGTACATTCTGTGAGTTTTAACAAACATATAATAACAAAAATCCACTATTCTAGTATCATACAGAATAGCCTCACTCCTCTAAAAACCTGCTGTGCTCTGCGTATTCATCCTTCCCCCCACCCCATTCCCTGGCCACTAGATATTTTTACTGTTTTTATAGTTTTGCCTTTTCCAGAACGTCATAATGGAGTCATACTGTATGTAGCCTTTTCAGCCTGGCTTGTATCACTTAGTAAAATGCATTTAAGCTTTCTGTGTGTCTTTTTGTGGCTTGATAACTCATTTCCTTTCAGCCCTGAATAATATTCCTTCTCTGGACATCTCCATTCACCTATTAAAGGACATTTTGGTTACTTTGGGAATTTTTGGCAATTAAGAATAAAGCTGCTATCAACATCATGTGAAGATTTTTGTACGAAAGTTTTCAGCTGATTTGGGTAAATGTCAAGGAATGTAATCACTGGCTTTATATGGTGAGAGTATGTTTAGTTTTGTAAGAACCCACCAAGGTATCTTCCAAAGTGGCTGTACTACTTTGCCCTCCCACCAGCGATGAGTGAGACTTCCTGTGGCTCCACATCCTCACCAGCATCTGGTGTCACGAGTGGTGGGAATTTTTGCCATTCTAACAGGTGTGAAATCAATGGTACCTCCTTGTTTTAATTTGTAGTCTCCTAATGACATACGATGTAGCATATCTTTCATATGTGTACTCGCCATCGATACAACCTTTTCAGTGAGATGCTGCATTTGGCTTTTTAATTCATTGAAAAACAATCGTCAATTTTAATTTTCTGAGTGGAGTGTTTAGGTTATCAACGTTTAATGTAATTATGGATATGATTGGGTGAGGCCTATCATTTTATATTTTTGCTTTCTATTTTTCTCTTTTGACATTTGCTTATCCATTTCCCATTTCCTGCCTTTTTTTATTTCTTTAATATTTTATAAATTATTCCATTTTAGTTTTATTGATGGCTTTTTAGCTAGTGTTCGCATTCTTATTTTAGTGGCTGACCTATAAATTACAAAATCCATCCTTAACTTTTCATAGCCCATTTAAAATTAACAATGTACTGGGACACCTGGGTGGCTCAGTCGGTTAAGCATCTGACTTCAGCTCAGGTCATGATCTCACAGTTCATGGGTTTGAGCTCCTCGTTGGGTTCTGTGCTGACAGCTTAGAGCCTGGAGCCTGGAGCCTGCTTTGGATTTTGTGTCTTCCTCTCTCTCTGCCTGCACCCCCCCCCCCCACCTCCCCACTTGCCCTCTGTCTCTGTCTCTCTCCCTCTCTCAAAAATAAATAAATAAACTTATTTAAAAACTCTTTAAAAAATAAAGTTAACAGTTACTTCTTCATATACATTCTAGAGATGAAAAGTGCAATTTCTGAAAAAAAAATTGAGCAGATGGATTCAACATCCAAATAGATACATTAAATGAAAGAATAAGTAAACTTTAAGATGGACCAACCAAAATTACTCAAGATGAGTAACAGGCAAAGACCAAAAATAAAATGAATAAAATCTTAGGGACTTGTTAGATGATATAAACAGTAAACATACATGGATTCCCAGAAGGAGAGAAGAGAATGCAGTGGAGGAAATATTTGAAGAAATGATCACCAAACTCCTCCCAACGGTAATAAAAGTCAGAAATTTGCAGACACAAGATGCTGGAAAAACACCAAGTAAAATAAACATAAGGTAAAAGTAACATAAAAGTCTACTCTAATCACATCCTGGTCAAAATGTTATAAACCTCGAAAGCAGAAAGAGAGCAACACATAAAAAGGGATTTCCATTTGGTTCTTTTTTATTGCTTCAATTTCTCTGCTGAAACTTTCCATTTATCTCCTGAGATTTTGATTCACTGAAAACAAGCATTTTTCCTTAATTTTCTTTGCTTCATGGAAGATGGCGATAAAGTCTTTTAAAACTACAAAACACTTACACATCCTTGCCTTCGAAATTCCAACATCTTATTCATCTCCAGGTTAGATGCGATTGACTTCTAAGAGGTGTTTTGTGTTCCCGGCTCTTCATCTGTCAGGTAACACTGGACTGCATCTTGGACATCATAAATGCTAAGTTGCAGGGATTTCAGATTCCATTCTTTTTCTCTGATGAGAGTTGTTTTTCCGTTGTTTCAGCAAATGATTTTCTCACAGGGCTTACACTGCAAACTGTTTCTCAGGTAACAGCTCCAGTCCGGGTGTAGATCTTTTTGTCTGGCTGAGCTGCTTTGAGTGTGTTCTGTGCATGTCTGGTTCAGGGGTTAATCAGAAATTTAATTTGGGGATCCTCTTTCTGACGGTTTCCTTTCTGGGTTCCCCCACCTTTTCAGCATTCATGATTTTCGGACTTGACCCTTCTTACTCCCTAAAACAGCAAGACTGTAGAGTTTTTCAGTCTTCAGTCTTGTGTTACACAAGCCACTATGTGAACTACACTGAGCCCCAGGCTAAAAGCCATGGTGGCAGAGGACTTTCTCCTGTGACTCCTCATCTCCTCTCCTTCAAGCTGACATGCAACACCACAACCTATTTATTTCTGTTTTCTCTTCAGTACCTCCAGGTAGTCACTTTATATATCATGTCTAGGTTGTAGAGTTATTTTCTGCAAGAATGATCTTTATACCCAGAATAGTCCATAATATCCAGAGATAAGAACCCATATATTGTTCTTATGAAATGGTAATACTCAGCTTTACCACCCACTTTACTCATCACAGTTGTCCTGAGTGACCCCAGTTTCAAAAGTCAAATCTACCTCCACAGGATGAAGATTCATTTAGAATACTGAAAATAGGGGCGCCTGGGTGGCTCAGTCAGCTGACTGTCCAACTTCGGCTCAAGTCATGATCTCATA
Source organism: Panthera uncia (assembly GCF_023721935.1). Classification (NCBI taxonomy): domain Eukaryota; kingdom Metazoa; phylum Chordata; class Mammalia; order Carnivora; family Felidae; genus Panthera; species Panthera uncia. The sequence continues at coordinate 157,699,681 of NC_064811.1, read as the reverse complement.
GTTCATTGGTTCGAGTCCCACAATGGGCTCACTGCTGTCGGCAGTGTAGAGTTTGCTTCGGATCCTCTGTTCCCCTCTCTCTGCCCCTCCCCCACTGTGCGAGCACATGCATGCTCGCTCTCTCTCTCAAAAATAAATAAAACATTAAAAAAAAAAAAAGAATACTGAAGATAATTTGCTATGTTCCCTGAAGACAATTTTAAGGGATAGGACCAAAGGAGTTGAGCAATGGAAGCATCATTGCATAATTGCAGTACGTCTGTAATATCTTAAGGTGACAGAGGCTAATATTTCCTAATATCTGTTCTTCTCTTTTAGTAAAACAAACAAAGAGAAAACCACCTGGTTTTTGGCTATTATGAATGAAAGCTACATTTCCCTATTACACGTCTCTATTACATGTAGATATGGCCATGTAACTAAGTTTTGGTCAATGGGATAAAAATAGAAGTGTCAAGTTCAGCTTCCATGAAGCATCATTAATGGGGAGTGTGAAGGTACTACAGCCTGAATGCTTGTGTCCCCCTCAAATTCATGTGTCAAATAGTCCCCAAGAGTGACGGTATTAGGAGATGGAGGCTTTGGGTGCTACTTAAATCATGAGGGTGGAGCCCTCATGAACGACATCGGTGCCCTTACAATGACATTGACTCCAGAGAGATCCCTTGCCCTTCCACACTTTGAGGACAATAGCCAGAAAGCACCGGCTATGAACCAGGAAGAGAGCCCTCACCAGAGTGCAACTATGCCAGCGTCCTGATCTTGGACTTCCAGCCTCCAAAACTATGAGAAATAAATGTATAAGCTACAGTGTCTGTGGTATTTTGTGATAGCAGCCCAAATAGACTCTTTACCTTGCTGGCTGGGATATTGAGGGGCTAGCTGAATTCATGCGGCCACACTTCATCTTGAGGTTGAAGGAGCCTGGATCCATCACATCATGGAGCCTCTAAGCCTGCTGTACAGATTTTTTTTTTTTTATGTGAGAAAAAAAAACTTACATATTGCTTAGCTACTATTATTTTGGATTTCTGTAAACCTCAGCCAAAGGAAATCCTAATTAATATTCTGGTCCTTAAATTGCAGAGAAAAACAGTCCTATTATCTTGTACTCAAACTGGAAGAACTGTATTACTTAGTGGCCCTGTCAGCAATTATTCCACCTACTCTTTAATATTTTTTAATGTTTATTTATTTTTGAGAGACAGAGAGACAGAGCATGAGCAGGGGAGGGGCAGAGAGAGAGGGAGACACAGAATCTGAAGCAGGCTCCAGGCTCTGATTTGTCAGCACAGAGCCAGATGTGGGGCTCAAACTCACAGACTGTGAGATCATGACCTGGGCCAAAGTCGGACACCCAACCGAGCCACCCAGGCACCCCTATTTCACCTATTCTTTAGATAAAGAGTGTGGACAGAGGTGCCTGGGTGGCTCAGTCAGTTGAGTGTCCAACTCTTGATTTCGGCTCAGGTCATAGTCCCAGAATCGTAGGATCCATGCTCAGCATGGAACCTACTTAAGATTCTCTCTCTCTCTCTCTCTCTCTCTCTCTCTCTCTCTCTTTCTCTCTCTCTCTTTCTCTCTCTCTCCTTCTGCCCCTCTCCCCTGTTCTCACTCTCTCTCTCTCTCTCTCTCTCAAAAAAAAAAAAAAAAAAAAGACTGTATATAAATTAGCCCCTAACCCTAATACTTCTCAGGCCTGAAGTTCAGCTCCTGCTGAATGTATCCATAAAACCTACCCCCAGCCATCATTGCCCCCCATGCGAATCTATGCCCTATCCCAAATAAACTTCCTCCAACTGAAGGTTTCCATTCTCTTCTCCCTCAGTCTTGCCCTGAGTGATTTATTCATTCATGCATTCATTCATTCATTCACCAAATACATACAAACACCTACCTTGATGTCTATCTCAATTTGAATTCATCTTCACAAAAATGTTGCACAAGGTGACAGTTGCCCGAGGCCTGCCACCAGCCTCCAGTGACCACATTGACCCTAATGCCACCCCACATCATTGTTATGGCACTGCCTAAACATAACAAAAAAGTCAAAACCAAGAGACTGATTCCTGGAACAGAGCTGGAAAGGACCCTGGGCGTCATCTAGCTTTTCCTTCTTATATTAATACACGTGAGCCAAGGCCCTGACCCACTTGAGATTTGCCCAAGGTCACAGAGACCGTGCCAGAGATGCAGCCAGGACTCAGAGTTCCCCACCCCATCCAGGCCTTTGTTTTTTCCTCCCTTCTCGTTTCCTTCATGCATACTTAATCCAAATATGAAGATTACATATCTGTTACTTTGATTAGAAAATATAAAAACGTTACCTTAAAAACCATCCTTATACTCAGTGTCAAGGAAATAAATTACCTTTGGTGATTTGTCTTTGAATTTATTCTCAGCTTACTCTGAAGAGTGAACATGCCAGCAACCCAGACCAGGACCTTTGCCCGGGCTGGAGCCATTAGCACTGAAGAAAATTAAGTCAGGTGAAAGTCACATGCTTCCTTACAAGGTAGGTTTTCAGTTAGTTTCCAGCCAAATGCCTTTTGCCTAAGGCTAATTCTCAGAAATTCTTCCACAATTCCACCACTGTGTGTATGACTGTTCTCTTACACTTTGTGCTAGCAAAGCTGAATTCTGGCACAAACACACACACACACACACACACAGAGTCTTTGTTTCCCTGCTTCAAGGTGATACAACTGTCATCTATAATAAGTGGGCAGTTCCCAGAAGAAAGCTTGTGCTTCAGATCTGTGACACTGCCCTCCTCCTGTGGAAACAGCTGCCAACTTCACAATTTCAATCTGTATTCTCCGGGACAACAAGGAAAGCACTTAAAAAAAAAAAACCCACAAAAAAAACCCTACTTGTCAATTCTATGCCTACATAATGGTTCAGGGACTATATACCTACATAATAGTCCAGTGTGCTTTCTATTGATTTTGTTTGGGAAGCAGGATATTTTTTGTGCCCTGGCATTGTCTTCAGAGACAGAACCTGCCTGGCCTATAATTCAAACGTCCTGGACTCAGTAACCTCAAGTATCTTCTTGGAACATTAACCCTTGGTACTTTTTTGGATCTTATCTAATTCTGGGGTAGTGACCTGGAGCAAACTGTGGATATTTATTTACTTTTTTTTTTTAACGTTTATTTATTTATTTTGAGAGAGCTAGAGACAACACAAGTAGGGGAGGGGCAGAGAGAGAGGGAGAGAGAGAGAATCCCAAGCAGGCTCTGCACTGCCAGCACAGAACCCAATGCAGGGCTCGAACCCACGAAACTGTGAGATCATGACCTGAGCCGAAACCAAGAGCCGCATGCTTAACCAACTAAGCCACCCAGGCACCCCTGGGTATTTATTTTTAAGCGATCTCTACACCCAACACAGTGCTCAAACTCACAACCCAAAAAAAAACTAGAAGGTTGGCAAGAGTACTGAGTGCCTGGGTTCAAGGAAGTGCTTTAATTTGTGAGCATTAAATTTGGAATTAAAAATCAGTATGATAGTTTGTTGTACAAGAATAGCAGCATGAACATTAAAAAAAAATGTGACTGTTTTCTGGCTGAGCAAACCAACAGGATGTATGGAGCCCAAAAATGCTGCAAAGCAGAAGCAAACATTCAAAGGAAATCTCTGAAGAGAGACAAAGTAAATATAAAATGTTCTTTGGCTTAGAAGTTAAGACTGTCCTTAGAGGTCATGTCAGGACCTTGATTATTTATCTTTGGATATTTGTGAGCCAGACAGAGCTGCCAAGTTACAAGAATAAAACAGGCTTTTACCCATAAGCAGGTTAAATGAAAGGAAGATTGAGTGCACGTACACCAAAACATCAGGGCCACTCTTTCCTCAAGAAGTCTGAAAGTGTTCCACCTTGCTACAGAGAAAGACCAGAACTGCCCCAGCATGATTCTGAACCTGCAGGTGAAAAATCCAGGGGTGCCCATGGGAATTGGGATGGAAGAAAATAAAAAGATCACACCTAGCCAGATGTAGTATATGCACTGATCAGTGGGGAGGGCTGTTGTTTACTTTTTACCATGTTCCAGGGAAGCATGGGTGGTAATCAGATCAGGATTTGGTTTGGGTGGTCTTAGCTTTGAAGTTTTCAACTTTCTTGCCTGTGCTCACAAGTTTTTTGTCTCCATGCAACTCAGTGATCCACATTGCTATTGATACTATAACCATTTTCTTCAGCATCTGGGATTGGGCAGCACAAGTGGAAGCTATAGACTCCATCATTTGGCTCCTCAGCCCCTCCATGAAGAGTTCCTGGGAGGAAGGGACTGATTGTACCTCTAGGACAGAGCAGGGCATAAGATGATCAGCGCAAGAAGGGAAACAGAGGTGTGAGCAAGATGGAATGAACATGAGAAACATAATACCTGGCTTGCCTGGATCAAAGCATGCTGAAGAACAATCCTAGGGCACAACAGATGAAAGGTGCCAATGGGATCATCAGATTCCAAATTCCACCTGACTCAGGAATCCTCTGCTTGAGAATCCTGACCAGTGGTCAGCCAGCTTCTGTTTGGAATTTTCAAAGATATTTCTGGTAGGCACAGAATTGTAGCACTCCGATCCCTTTCCAAGAAAGGACTTAGCAACCCAGCTTCAAGGAATGTGGTTAGCTGATAACCTCCAGCTGTTAGTGCCTTCAGGGTTTGCCTCAGCTTTGGAGCTGAGATCAGTTTTCCCCTGGAGTCCCCAGCCAATGCCTGAGCAAGGTGGTAGTATAAAGGCCTGACCATTTCTGCCCAACATGGCACTCCTCTAGTGGACAACGTTTGCTCTGGAACCCCCTCAGCGGCCTGGCAGAGACTTAGTCAGAACTGTACGACAGTCTGAAGGCTTTCCTGCCGGATCTTGCTTTCTCTCTTTTTCCTTTCCAAGTGTTACTCTTCAATAAAGCACAGGGGATTTTTTTTTTTTAGGGCATAAGTTATTATTATTATTTTTTTATTTTTTGTTAAAACTCTACCCCCAACATGGGACTCGAACTCATGACCCTGAGATTAAGAGTCATATGCTCTAGGGGCACCTGGGTGGCTCAGTCGGTTAAGTCTCCAACTTCGGCTCTGGTCATGATCTTGCGGTTCATGAGTTCGAGCCCTGTGTCAGGCTCTGTGCTGACAGCTCGGAGCCTGGAGCCTGCTTCAGATTCTGTGTCTCCCCCTCTCTCTCTGCCCCTCCCCCACTTGTGCTTCCTCTCTCTCTCTCTCAAAAATAAATAAACATTAAAAAAAAAGTCATATGCTCTACAGACTGAGCCAGCCAGGTGTCCCAGGCATAAGCTATTCTTTATGATCCCATAATGGTGGAAACATGACACTACACATTTGTCAAAACCCACAGAATTTTACACCACAAAAAGTGAACCCTAATGTATATACATTAAAGAAAAATCAGGAGGTCAGGGGATCCCAGGATGGAACTGGTAGGACAATCTAAATGTATTACAAATGTATGAAACATCTTTACTTAAAGAGGTTGAGGGGAAAAAGGGGCTGATCTAAGTAACTTTGGAAATGAGTGGAGTAAGACTAACAGCCAAATAAACTATACATAAGCACTGTATTCTGACTGATAAAGTTGTTTCCCATAGGAGCCCATGTTAACAATTCTAATACCACTCTACATGTATATCACAATTGAACAATGAGGTAAATGGATGGCAAATGGTGGGAGCCAGGTTTTTCTGTTGAAGTAGGAAGTTACAGGTAAGCAAAGGGAGGTCTACAAAGAGCCATGTGGTAATAGATTAGAACTGGAGACATCAGTATGAATCCATGTTTGGTTCCATATAGATTACGTATAGAAATATTAATAAATAGGGGCACCTGGGTGGCTCAGTCGGTTGAGTGTCCAACTTCGGCTCAGGTCATCATCTCGCGGTTTGTGAGTTCGAGCCCCACATCGGGCTCTGTGCTGACGGCGCAGAGCCTGGAGCCTGCTTCGGATTCTGTGTGTGTCTCCCTCTCTCTCTACGCCCCCCCCCCCCCCACTCACACTCTGTCTCTCTCTCCTTCAAAAATAAATAAACATTAAAAAAATTAATAAGAAAAGAAATATTAATAAATATGTTTACATACACAGATTAGTATACACACATATATCTTCCTGCTCTATGAGCTGAGAGGGCATAAAAGCAACATCATCTCTGTGTAACAAGCATGCACAGCACCCAGATCTTGGTTTTCAATTCCATTCTCTAATTAAAGGAACCAGGGCTACTTCTTGGAGAAATGGTTGATTCTAGGACTGAGGCAAGAAATATACAAGATGATCCTGGAACACCTTTTAGTGCCAGAAAGTAAAGAAGTGCTCAAAAAACAAACAAACACGACACCAAAACCCACGCTGATAGAGCTATAACAAAGGGACACAGAAGCCAACTGAAAGACTTCCCAATGGTCAAAGCTGGAACAAGTTGAGAAATGAAATTAAGAAATTAGTGTTGAGGGGCGCCTGGGTGGCTCACTTGGTTAAGCGTTCAACTTCAGCTCAGGTCACAATCTCCTGGTTTGTGAGTTGGAGCCCCGCATCGGGCTCTGTGCTGACAGCTTGGAGCCTGGAGCCTGCTTCGGATTCTGTGTCTCCTCCTCTCTCTGCCCCTCCCCCCCCCTCCTCTCTCTCTCTCAAAAATAAGCAAACATTTAAAAAATTTAAAAAAAAGAAATTAGTGTTGGATTATAACCTGAAGTATGAAATAATTATGTATAAGTTTCTACAATATAAATAAATGATTTAACAAATAAATAAGTAAAAGGACAAATGTTCCATGAAGAAAAATTCCAAATAACTTATGTAGATACTCCAGTCTCAATAAAGTAATGCTTAACTCTCCACTCCTTAAGCATGGACTGTGCATAGTGACTTCCTCCCAAAGAATACAAAACAGAAAGAGGAAAAAAAAGAGTAACTGTACAGTGCAGAAATCTGACAAACACTGCTTCAACCATGTGATCAAAGTTGACATCAACAGTGATAAGTCATGTTGACAGTATGTACCCCTGTCTTGATGCAAGGAAATGGTACTTCACTTCTTTGGTCTTCCTTCTAAGAACCCATAACCACAGTATAATCATGAGAACAACATAAGACAAATTCCAATTGAGATATTCTACAAAATACTGGATCATTGGTCCTCAAAGCTCTCTGGGTTGTCAAAACCAAGGAAAGTCTGAGAAACTCTCAAGCCAAAAGTAACCAGAGGAGTTATAACTACTAAATGCAACGTGGCACCCTGGATGAGATCTTGGAACAGAAATTGGACATTGAGCAAGAACTAAAGAAATCTAAATAAAACACAAACTTTAGTTAATAATTATGTATCAATACTGGAATTGTGACATGGGTTCCACACAAATGTTAAATGTTAATGACAAGAGATTCTGGATGTGAATTATACTGGAACACTCTATACTATCTTCACAAGTTTTTGTAAATCTAAAACTGTTGTAAAATGAAAAGGTTACTTTCAAAAACACTCCCTTATATTGTTAAAATTAACTTTCTTATATTTAGCTGACATGATCCTCCTGGTTTTCTCCATCTTCCTCTCCTCCTCCTCCTCCTCCTCCTTCTTCTCTTTCTTCTTTCTTCTTTTTCTTCTTCTTCTTCTTTTTCTTCTTCTTCTTCTTCTTCTTCTTCTTCTTCTTCTCCTCCTTCTCCTTCTCCTTCTCCTCCTCCTCCTCCTTCTCCTCCTCCTCCTCCTTCTCCTCCTTCTCCTTCTCCTTCTCCTCCTCCTCCTTCTTCTTCTTCTTCTTCTTCTTCTTCTTCTTCTTCTTCTTCTCCCTCTCCTTCTCCTCCTCCTCCTCCTCCTCCTCCTCCTCCTCCTCCTTCTCCTCCTTCTCTTTTTTCTCCTTCTCCTTCTCCTCCTTCTTCTACTTGATGATCCTCCTGGTTTTCTCTTTCTCTTCCTCCTCCTCTTCCTCTTCCTCCTCCTCCTCCTCCCCCTTCTTCTTCTTCTTCTTCTTCTTCTTCTTCTTCTTCTTCTTCTCTCTTAATTTTTAACGTTTATTTTTGAGAGGGAGAGAGTGTGTGTGTGTGAGTGGGGAAGGACAGAGACAGAAGGAGACACAGAGCCTGAGGCAGTCTCCAGGCTCTTGAGCCGTCAGCACAGAGCCCAACACTAGGCTCTAATTCAGGAATCACGAGATTGTGACCCGAGCCGAAGTCAGATGCTTAACTGACTGAGCCACCGAGGTGCTCTGACTTGGTTTTCTTCTGAAGTTATTTTTATTTTGCATATTGTCTCATAACCACCTTCACCCATGAGGCCCAAGACCTCATTATTTTTGCCCACAGCAACCTTAGCAAATACCTAGAAAAAAGTCTGGGAATACAGTGAGCACTCAAAAAGATTTATTAGTTGAATGAACAAATACAACTAATACAACTAATACAACTGGTCTATTTTCTTTTACATGATGGTTCTTCAAACATATGGATTTGCATCCCTCCAAGTTTTCTTTACTTTAAGCTGGAAACCTCTAGATTCTTCACTTGTTTTTCACTTGACATAGGCACCTGGTACTGGCACTGGATGATGATACAGTAGTAATAAATTTATTTATTTATTTATTTATTTATTTATTTAGTGCTTTATCATATGCTGTGCACTGTGGTAAGTAAGCACTTTTAAAACAACTTCTCTTTTAGCCACACAAAATTTATGCTTTACAAGTCAGGCATTGTTAGATGATTTCTGGAATGTCATTATTCCTCTTAAAGAATGGCCCTAGATCTGGACTCTACTGACTAGGTGCATTCTGGACAGAGGAACCATCACCCTCTCCAATGTCTTTGTCTATCAACATGACCTATGTGGGGGATAGGTTTGCTGAAGCAGCAGTGAAGCCATGCTTTTATTGTTGTCCTCTAGCCAGTGATCATCATGCTGGTCTGTGATGAGTGAAGGAGCTTGTAGCAGACTGTAAACCAAGCATATCACTCAAGTACACTGTTTAGTTAGCTGGCTTGTTTTCACAGGAAGGCCTTCTCAATGAAGGAAGCTGTGTGTTGATTTATATTCTGATATCAGCCCTTCATCTTGTTGTGGACTGGCACTCTGAGTAGCACTGATCTAAGCCACAATTCTCAGCATTGTTTTCCTGTTCTGTGTTGTAACAGACTCAATATCTAGTGCATTCCTGCTGCCTATCAACTTCTAGCAAATGGAACTACTCAGGGTAGAAATCCCACAAAGAATACACAAAGATTGTCCAGAAGGAGGGCAGTTGGTGAGAAGGTGTGAGAAGGGTGAGAAGGATGTGAGAGGGTGAAATAGTAGAGAAGTCCTTAGACTGAGTCTATTTTAGTCCTGGATCTCTCATTCGCCAGCTGTTGGTAGGGAAATTCCCCTTTCCAGGTCTCATTTTCCTCATCTGTAAAAGAAGGTGATGGAGCCAGGTAATTGCTTTCAGTTTTTGTGCTCTAGGTTTTAACTCCTTGAGTCAAATGATTTCCACACACAAAATGTCCCTAGGCTATGCTTTTCCACAACTTTTGCGTCGCCATCACATCTGCCACCATTTTGTTTCCCACAATGTTTGCCTGGTGACTGACCAACTGGCCTCAGAAAGGGAATGTCACAGCAATATCCATCAGCCAGGCCCAAAGATAAGAGATTAAGAGTCTAGGGGCTGAAAGGCATCTTCTGCAATATGTGTCTCCCAATGACTGAGCAATGCTTTTGTCAAACAGAGGTGTCAATAAAAGTGGGCCATTAGAATAGTTCTGGAATTTTCTGGTACTGCATGAGGGCTTGGAAGTTACCACTCTGTCCTAACAGCAAGTAAAAAGCTGAACAGACTGAAAAATCAACAACTCTTCTTTGATCCATAAGAAAGGGAAGGACACAGGACAAACCACTGCACCCAAGATTGGAGAGACAGACAGGTGAGTACAGAAAGTCATTGCTTACCAGAGCAGAGATGCATAAGCAGAGACACCACGGAAGCCACTTGGATATCGACAAATTGATTCTAATTATCTATATGAAGAGGCAAAAGACCCAGAATAGCCAACAGGATTTTGAGGGAGAGGAACAAAGTTGTAGAAGTGACATTACTCAACTTCAAGACTTACTATAAAGCTACAGTACTCAAGACAGTGTACTGTCTTTCACTATTGGTGAAAGAACAGACAAATAAATCAATGGAACAGAACAGGGAGCATGGAAATAGGCCCACACACATATAGTCAAAGGAACAAAGGCAAGACAATGGGCAAAGATAGTCTTTCCAACAAATGGTGCAGGGACAACTGGAACGTCCTTCATAAAACTGACTCAAAATGGATCACAGACCTAAATGTAAAATGCAAAACTATAAAACTTCTCAAAAATAATACAGGAGAAAATATGGATGGCTTTGAGTGTGGAGATGACTTTTTGATACAATACCAAAGACACAATGAATGAAAGAAATTATTAAAAACTTGGACTCATTAAAATTAAAAATTTTCTGCTCTGTTTGAAAAACACTGTCAAGGGGCGCCTGGGTGGCGCAGTCGGTTAAGCGTCCGACTTCAGCCAGGTCACGATCTCGCGGTCCGTGAGTTCGAGCCCCGCGTCAGGCTCTGGGCTGATGGCTCGGAGCCTGGAGCCTGTTTCCGATTCTGTGTCTCCCTCTCTATCTGCCCCTCCCCCGTTCATGCTCTGTCTCTCTCTGTCCCAAAAAAAAAAAAAAAAAATTTAAAAAAAAAAAAAATAAAAAAAAAAAAAAAAAAAGAAAAACACTGTCAAGAGAATGAGAAGATAAGCCACAGACTGAGAGAAAATATATGCAAAGGACAGATCTGATAAAGTTCATTACCTAAAGTTTACGAAAAACTCTTAAAACTGAACAATAAAGAAACAAGCAGAGCGCCTGGGTGGCTCAGTCGGTTAAGTGTCTGACATCGTCTCGGGTCATGATCTCACGGTTTGTGAGTTCGAGCCCCATGTCGGGCTCTGTGGTGACAGCTCGGAGCCTGGAGCCTGCTTCAGATTCTGTGTCTCCCTCTCTCTCTGCCCCTCCCCTGCACATGCTCTGTCTCTCTCGGTCTCAAAAATAAATAATAAACATTAAAAAAAAAAGAAACAAGCTGATTAAAAAATGGGCCAAAGACTATAACAGGCATTTCAATAAAGAAGCTATGCAGATGGCAAATAAGCATTTGAAAAGATGCTCCACAGACAAATATGATATGATTTCACTCATATGTGGAATTTAAGAAACAAACATGATGAGCATGTTCATTTAAGGCAAACATAGGGGAAGGGAAGCAAAAATAAGATAAAAACAGAGAGGAAAACAAACCATAAGAGACTCTTAAATACAGAGAACAAACTGAGGGCTGCTGGAGGGGTGTTGGGTGGTGGGATGGACTAAATGGGTGATGGGCATTAAGGAGGGCACTTGTTGGGATGAGCACTGGGTGTTATATGTAAGTGATGAATCACTAAATTCTATTCCTGAAATCATCATTACTATAGGTTAACTAACTTGGATTTAAATTAAAAAGATAGAATAGAGAAACAAGATACTCCGCATCATACATCATCAGAGAAATGCAAATTGAAACAGTGAGATACCACTGCACACCAATTAGAACGGTCAAAATCTGGAACACTGACAACACCAAATGCTGGTGAAGATGTGGAGGAACAGGAACTTTCATACATTGCTGGAAGGAATGCAAAATAGGACAACTGCTTTGGAAGATGGTTTGGCAATTTCTCATAAAACTAAACATACTTTTACCATTCACTCTAGCAATTTCACTCCTTGGGATTAATGCAATGGAGTTGAAAACTTATGTCCATAAAAAATGCACACAGATGTTTATAGCATCTTTATTCATAATTGGCAAAGCCTGGAAGCAACCAAGATGTCATTCAGTAGGTGAATGAATAAATAAATTGTGGTAATCCAGATAATGGAATATTATTCAGGGCTAAAAATAAATGAGCTGTGAAACCATGAAAAGACACGGAGGAACCTTAAATGCATATTATTCAGTGAAAGGAGCCAAGGATAAGGCTACATACTATATAATTCCAACTATGGGACATTCTGGAAAAGGCAAAACTCTGGAGACAGTAAAAAGATCAGTGGTTGCCAGTGTAGGGGGATGTGGAGAAGACAAATAGGCATAGTAGAGAGGATTTTAGGGCAGTGAAAACACTCAGTATGAGATTATAATGATGGGTATAGATCATTATACATTTGTCCAAACCCATAGATTGTACAACACCAAGAGTGAACCATAAGGTAAACTATGGACTTCGTGTGATTATGATGCGTCAATGTAGGTTCATCTTTGGTAAAAATGGACCATTCTGGTGAATATTGTTGATAATGGGGGAGGCTATGCATGTGTAGGGGCAGGAGGCATATAGGAAATCTCTCTGCCTTCCCCTCAATGTTTTTTGTAACCTTAAATTGTTCTAAAATAAAATCTTTAAAAAATTGTTCTGAAGGAATTCACCTGTGCCTCTATCACTCTCTGTAGTAAGCTGAATAATGACCCCAAACGTATCAGGTCCCACTCCCTGGAACCTGTAAATGTGACCTTATTTATAAAAATTTTATTTTATTTGCAAATGTAACAAAAGATTTTGAAATGGATAGACTGTCTTGGATTATCTGGGTGGGCCCTAAATGCAATTACAAGAGTCCTTCTAAAAAAGGGAAGCAGAGGAAGATTTCACACACAGAAGAGGAACAGGCAATACGACCACGGAGGCAGATACTGAAGTGATGTGGCCACAAGCTAAGGAGAGTGGCAGCCACCAGAAGCTATTGAAGAAGCATGGCCCTTCAGATATCTCAATTTCTGCCCAGTGATACTGATTTTGGACTTCTGGCCCCCAGAACGGTGAAAGAATAAATTTCTGTTGTTTCAAGCCACCAAGTGTGTGGCCATCTGTTAGAGCAGCCACAGGAAACTTACATAGCCTCTTCCTAAATTTCACCTTCCTTTCATATAGATTTTTCTTTCTGTAATAAACAAAGCCACCCACATGTATCAGTCAGGATCCTGGCAGGTAACACTGCCCAGTTTGAGAGTTTGATAAAGGGACTGTAGGAGCACCTGGGTGGTTCAGTCAGTTAAGTCTCCGACTCTTGATTTCGGTTCAGGTCATGATCTCAGCTTGTGAGTTCAAGCCCCACGTCGGGCTCTGCACTGACAGTGCTGGGCCTGCTTGGGATTCTCCTTCTCTCTCTCTCTCTCTCTCTCTCTCTGCCCCTCCCCAGCTTGTGCACACGCATGCTCTCTCTCTCTCAAAATAAATAAGCTTAAAAAAAACAAAAGGACTGTATACAAAGGTCTGAGTAGAGTGTGAGAGATCTCCAGAGAGTGTAGTTTCACATAGCTGAACAATGAGGGAGACTCCAGCACCACTCCAGGCCTAAAGGGTGAGGGAGACAGAGCTGGATGGAGAGAGAGGGCTGACAGGAGCTGTGGCCTTCGGTCAGGGGACACAGTCGGCCCCCAGCAATGCCGCAGCAAACGGGCAGAAGAATAAGCACCTCATATCACTCTCTTCCCTTCCTCTGATTTCCTGCCAGTGGCCTCTGTTGCCTGCACCTAACTGGAAGGGAGCCATTCACATCAGCCTCCTGCACACAGAGAAAAGTGGAGAAGAGTGGAGAGTGGATTTATAAGGGCACATGGAAATATATGGCAACCGCATAACTTTAATCTCTTCCCAAAACCATCCACTTAACAGACTGGTCTTAGCTCTGTGGCCTTGGGCAAGTCACTACTACCCTGAGCTTCCTTCTCTTCATCAGCAAAAGGAAGGATGTAGACTAGGAGGTTTTTACGATCCCTTTCAGCTCTGATGCTCTGGATCCTAGAAGCAGACTAAACCCTTAGCAGGCTAACGCTGACACATGCCTAGAGTCCTGACAGCTGTTTGCTTATTCAGATATCAGCAGGCCCCTCTTTTCCATGACGCACCTCCGCATTTATGCAAGCACGTGTGGGGCATGCCGGTTACTGAGCCGCTCGGAGGAAAGGAGCAGGCTGTGCTCACTCACCATGTGCACGTGTCACAGGCGTGCTGGAACAGGGCAGCCAACGGCGTGCGGCGAGGAGGCAGGGGAGACAGGCAAGCCACTTACCTGATGGCCAGGACTCGGTCAGTGGGCACGTCTGCTTGTCCCTCCAGAAAGCTCCAGGGGGCCCGGGCAGCTGGTGCAGCCCTCAGGCCAGCCTGGCAACATCCCTGGCAGCCCCAGTACGGGGCGGCTGCCAGCAGCCACACACATGGTAATAATTAGCCAGAGAGTCAAACTACAGAAACTTCCAAGGGTCCAGGATGGCCCCACGTTGAACAAGGAACATATACCAAGCCTTCCCCTGCTGCCTTGAGACGTTTTGTTCTGTATTAGGTCTGCTTTTACAACTACTCCTGTCTGCTTCTGTCTCTTTGAAAACTCCTTTGGAAAGGGAGGATGAGGCCAAGGAAGAGAACATCTTCATTAGCCCCTCAGGCCTGCAAGTGTAGGAGGTGCAAACTACCCACCCTCCCCCATCCCCATACACCTTGGGTGGCCCGGGACAAACGACAGATTTCCTCCCTTCTCTTAACCCCACCCATAGTCATTAACTAGGACCCTCCATAACTCCTGATGGGCCCCACAGGAGCACTGGTTTATAGTGTGTGATTTGGGGGTGGGGGGGGCCTAACAAGGACCTATACCCCAAATCCTTTTTTTTTTTAAATGTTTATTTATTTTTGAGAGACAGAGAGAGAGAGAGAGCATGAGCAGGGGAGGGGCGGACACAGAGGGAGGCACAGAATCCGAAGCAGGCTCCAGGCTCTGTCAGCATGGAGCCCAACATGGGGCTCGAACCCACGAACGGTGAGATCATGCCCTGAGTCTAAGTCAGACACTTAACTGACTGAGCCACCCAGACACTCTGATATCCCCAAATCCTTAAAATCCCTCCCCAAACTGCTAATTCCTAAATTCCATTGTCATCTTGTTTCCAGCAAAACAATTTGATTCTTGTTGCACACACACCCTCACTTGAGCAATATGTGTTTCAATGTTGTCCAGTGAGTTAAGGGCCTGAGGAGCTTGCTGGAGGTGAGGAAGGAAGAAGAGTCTGCGTGTGAGGGATATAAGTGGAAGTGGGGCCTCCAGGAAAGACAAAAGGACACACAGAGGGGGGACCTGGGCACTAGGGAACAGCATCACCTATGTCACACTGCTGTCTAGAGCTGCCCCTGCCGAGCCGGTGCTAAAGATGTTTTGTGAGAATTCAGATAATTCAGCAGCTTCTCTATCAAGAACACGTGAGAAGCTTGCACTGCGGACCTCAGACCCTCAGAAAGGGGCTGCCTTTCCAGGGTTGGAGCAGATAGCCACCATGGAATGTGGTTAGGGGATGCCTGGGGGTCTCCCTTCTCCAAAATGCTTCCCCTCCTCACTGCCAGGGTGAGATCTAAGTCTCCCATTAGAGCCAAACCTGCGTATCAATTCATTTATTAATCACTTTCCAGTGGTTGGCTGAAAGTCAAGCACTGGTCAAAGGGAGTTCTGATGGACCACAAAAAGGATTCATTTTAGATACAGGACGCTGAGGGTATGAGGTGCAAAGCAAGGCTCAGTGGGAGGCTGCAGCTGGGACCTTCTCTGTCTTGCAGAAAGTGACAGAGATCCTTGCATAGAAGGAGGGAGGAGGGGCGCCTGGGTGTCTCAGTCAGTTAAGTGTCCAACTCCTGATTTCTGCTCAGGTCATGATCTCATGGGTTTGTGGGTTCAAACCCGCCTCAGGGTCTGCACAGTGCAAAGCCTGTTTGGGATTCTCCTTCTCCCTCTCTCTGCCCCTCCCCTGCTCACTTGCCCTCTCTCTCTCAAAATAAATTAATTAACTTAAAAAAATAAAAAATAAACTAAAATAAAGAAAAGGAGGGAGGAATTCCTGGACACAGGGACTCTGGAGAGAATGGAAACAGGTTCAGATAGCAACCTGCTTGCCGGGCCCTGCCTGAGAGTGTGCTTGCTTAGATGCAATTACTGTGCATCCAGCACCCCGACCCCGGCCTGCCTTTGCATCTTTGACTCCGGTTCTACAAAATGCCTAAGTGCTTCACTAGACCTCATGCTGTGGGTGTTCCTGCTCCCTCCATCCTCTTCCCAACAGCACTCTTCAAACAGACAGAAATGGCCTAAATCAGGGAGGATTAGATCCACTAGAACCAAACTGCAAACTGCATGGTTTAAGCACCATGCGCAAACCAGACGGTCCTGAGTTAGTGCCAACCCTAGCACTTACCAGCTGTGCGTGTGTTTACGCATATTGTTTTCTTCTCTAAACTTTGCATTCTGCATTTGTAAACTGGGGATACGTACAAGTAGTACCTTGATATGCAGTTCTGAGGATTAAGCAAATGAGAAAATGCGTATGAAGCACTTGGCACAGTGCCTGGTTCATAGTAAGTGCTCAATAAATACCAATTATTAATTCATATCTTGCCTACTTTTCCTTCCAGTAAAGGTTGGCAAACTGATGCACATAGCTTTCAAAATCCTTGCAAATTTAATCTAGGCTTAGGCTCTGCACAGATTTGTTCTTTGAAAAAGCCACAAAATTCTTTTGTAATTCATGATCTCTTTACTGGCTTTTTATCTGCTATATTTAGCTCTTAAATTTTATATCTCAGCTTGAAACCCTGAAGCCATTCTTCTAAAAATATAAGTGGTTCAGCCATTGGCATTTGCTCACTGAAAGCACAAGCAATTTTTTTTTCAAAATAACAATAGGTCAGAGGTGGGACTAATTACCATAACTTCAAAGATAAATAAATTATACTTCATTTAATCAAAGGATCCAATTTGGCAAGGCCAACCCTAAAGACTAGCTGCTTTAGTTCTACCTCTTTAATCTCTAAGAGAACATCTTAATTCTTTCTCGTAAGTCCTAAGCTGGGACCCTGGTCCTTTCTGGCTGGGGTCCAGGAACAACCCTCTCCCACCCAGCTCACAGTTGAAATTGTTAGTGTCCATTTTATAGTCTCAAACACCAGGTACTTATTTCCAGATGGCCACCCAGCTACCTAAAGTTAACCCAACAACCTCTTTTACACATAATAACATATTTACTGAGTGCATACTCTGTGCCAGACACAGTTCTAAATGCTTTATGTGGACTAAACCACTTAATCATAATAATATCTCTATGAAATTGATACTGTCATTATCATCCCTCTATATGGGATATCGTTATTTTGATAATTTGTCTAAGATGACCTAACTAATACGCGGTGGTACTAGGATTTGAACCCGAGAAGTCTGGCTACAGAGCTGTTCTTTCCCACTAAATCACACCACCTCTGAGGGAAGAAGTAAAGCTTACCAAGGATATAGCTTAAAAATCCTGATTCCACTTTTTCACAGAAGCACCCTTCCTTCCATGGAACATTCTGTCCTGGCCTTGGTCACTCTGTTCCTCCCAGCCTATTCTCTGGGGCATCCTTTGCCCAAAATATGAACAAAACACACAACAATATCCCTCTTATCCCTGTCAAACAGGGCTGCAAAAATATTCAAGGCAGTGTGGCTCAGACTCAGAGGATGGGGTTCCAAATCCACCATCAACCCTAACCAGCTGGGTGCCCTTGAGCAAGTCACTTTATGTCTCTACCTTTAGATGCCCCATCAGCAGAGTGAGGGACCTGCCCAACTGCCTAATTGGGGGGCTTTTGTGGGGACTACATGAGCTAATTGGTGTAATGTGCTTAGCACAGTGCCTGGCTCAGTAGGTAAGCTGTTATCATTAAAAGAGAGCAGTAACACTATTATGATTATTGATCATGCAGTCCATAACTGGGAACAGAGTTGAGAAGGGCACATTCAGAAAAGACTCAGAGGGAGGCCACGTTGTAATATAAGCTTGCCTGTCCCTGCACACAAGGACGGGCTGCCTGAGATGGAAGAGTTCACCTCCAGACCTGGCCGGCACACACCTCCACTGGGTGCCCCAGGGCAGGAGATGATCACTAAGTCGGAGGCAGTGGAGAGGGCCAAGTGAGAGCTTGGACAGGGAAGCTAGAAATCCTCCCGGAAATCAACTCCATCCCACAAGCAGTCATTTTCAGCCCAGACGCATGACTTGTTCCAGTTTAACGGTTCTCAAAATTGTTCTCAAAACTTTCCTTCAGCTGGGCACCCCAACATACAAGTCCATAAAGGTGGAGGTGCTTGGTTGGAAGTAGGAAGAGGAGGCTTCTGGCTGAACTCCTCCCCAAAGGGACCCTGTGTCCCTTCTGAAAGACAATGATAACCTCAGACCACAGTTTGAGAAGCATTAAAAAAAATTTTTTTTAATGTTTTATTTTTATTTTTGAGGGACAGAGACAGAGTGTGAGCAGGCAAAGGGCAGAGAGAGAGGGAGGCACAGAATCTGAAGCAGGCTCCAGGCTCTGAGCTGTCAGCACAGAGCCTGACACGGGGCTCGAACTTACGAACCGTGAGATCGTAACTTGAGCCGAAGTCAGACGCTTAACCAACTGGGCCACCCAGGCTCCCCGAGAAGCACTTTTTAAGAGAAATAAAAAAACATACTATATGAACCCTGCCCTTAGGGAGCTTGGAGTCCAGTGAGCTGGCGGCTACAGTCCTGTACTGACTGGCAAGTAAAGTCCAATGTCCCTCATGGAAGGTACAGATCCTCACAAGGCACCCTTGCTGTCACCCACATAACCCTGAGGCTTTTCAGTTGCAAGAGATCCTTCCACATTCATACCACACACTATAGGGACTGGGAAGGGCTTGCTTGCATTGTTCACTGGCTTCAATAAAATCATCTTTTAAATCTATTTTACCGCTCGCAGCTCTTCTCTAAGGTGGAGATTATCACTATGCCATTTTACAGATGAGGGACCTGAGGCTGAGGGCATTGAACTTGTCCAAAGTCACCCAACGAGGCAATGCAGGAACCAAGATTCAAATCCCCACCTTCCTGGTTTCAGAGCTTGGCAGCAAAGACCGGGGCCCCAGGCTACCTCAGTGCAGATCCCACCTCTGCCATGGGCTGGTTGTCTCTGCACCTTCAGTGTCCTCATGGGTAAGTAAAGGGGACGACAGTGACACCCACCACCCTTAGAATGGTGCCTGGCACCAGCAACCGTTGCTGTCTTGGTATCACCAGCTAATAGGTTATGACTAGTCTGTTCAATTCACGCTCTCATTTATGCAGCCTGTAAGAGAGCAGTGCAAGTGTGTGGCTCAGCAAAATACAGAGAAGTAAAAGCCACACGAGTTCAAAGAGAGGGCATTTGAGATGCTTCATTTATGACTGCTTCATAAATTTTTGAGTTACTCCTTAGGCAGAAGCCAAGCTGCGCTCTCCATGTCGGTCCCATGTCAGCACATGTGGTGCCAAGGCTGGCTTTCGGCGACGCACGGCCAGGAGCACGTCCCTGACAGAGCCAAGGGCCCCACGCAGCCTCCCGGGTGGACGGGTGACCTCTGCCACGCTCATCTGGGTCTCGAACGCCACCTGGGCGGACCCATAAACGCGCAGCGCTGGTGCTCAAGGTTCCCTGGGGGCCTGCGCCACATTTCCACGCCTGGAGAAGCCACTCCAGAGTGTGCCCTTGGTGGGGGTGGGGCAGGGGAAGGAGACAGCACTGCCGGCCAGCCGGCAGAGCACGTGGTCAAGGTCCTGGGTGCCGGCTGCGCCCCAGCTCACCACTGCGAAAATGCCACTCGATCTATTCAGAGCTGAAGGTATTTACAAATGTGACATTCCAGGGACTCGAAGAAGAAGAAGAAGAAGAAGAAGAAGAAGAAGAAG
>NC_064811.1:157609029-157679766 GCF_023721935.1 Panthera uncia | reverse complement strand
CCCCCCCCCCCCCCCCCCCCCCCCACCGGCAAAAGAACACCGTCAGCCCAAGGCTTAAAGGACAAGTGCCTCTTTGGCTCAATACATGTCAAAGGATCGCAAGAACGTCGCAAGAACGTCCGGTGCCCCCGTTCCTACCTCTTCGGCTGGGGTCCCCACGGTCGTTTCTGTCTCCCTCTTCCACCACCTGCTACCGCGGATCCATCAACCCTGCTTGGGAAGCCGGCGCTGCTGCTCAGGGAGGGGTTCCGCGGAAGGAAGGGGAGGGCAGGCACTGAGATCACGGACGTGGGGAGGGGACGGTCTCCGAACCAAGCACTTGGTCAGAGGGAAAAGGATGTTTTGTAATTTTTGGCTTGAATTTCCAGAGGCAGAACAGGAAATGTCCACTGGGGCTGGGAGGTCTAGGGAGAAATGGGCTGAGTCTCCCTTCAGAGGGGGTTTTTCTGTGGGCTCTCAACTGTGCCCTCTCTGGAATTCAAAGCTCCGTCTGAATTCTGGTGCCTTTTCCCCCTTACTCTTTCCTCTAGCACATTTTTTTTTTTTCTTAATGGAACGTCAGCTTCGTTCCTGACATGCTGGAAAAATTTTCCTCTGCCTAAACTTGGCTCAGGAACACTCTCTCCTTGTGAGAGAATTTCTCCTATTACAAAGTTCAGTTTAAAAAGAGAGGGCTATTTGTTTTGCCAATTTTTGTATTAGGGACATTTTTCATGGATTTTTTTTTTCTCTGAACGTCTGGATTTCAAGAAATATGCACACCCATATTCCTCTTGACTGTTTCCTACTCCCTTCCACTGGAAAAACAACAACAATAACTGGTAAAAGATTGCAGCAAAAATGTCCTTAAACTGTGGGTCTAGGTCAACCTTTTCCCTGCTCACATCTCCACCCACAGTGCAGGGTGCCTGGAGTGTGGTAAGGAGGAGTAATGCTGGTCTTCAAGACCCTCTCTTAGTTCTAGGTCTTTCTATGACGGTAACGTAGGAATTGGCTACCTTTCCCAAATGGGGTCCACTTCCAAGTAACAAACTTGCCTCAGAGATGGGACGGCAAGATCACGGGTTGTGATTCTTGGAGGTGGTGGGTGGGGGTGATCTAGCTGTTGGTAATCGCCTGGAGGGTGGCATGTCTGTGAATTGTCAGATGCCACCACAAATTGGGAACCTTTACCGTACTTATTGACCCTTGCAATAAAACTCAGTAGTTCTCACAGTGCTAATTGGGGATTTGTTCACAAACAGGAAATGAGAACGTCCCCTCTGTTCTAGTTATTAAAAGGAGGTGAGTAATAAACAAATTAATCGTGTAAGCAAGATAAGAACAATTTTTTTTTTTTTTGCCAATTCGTGAGTTTAGAAAATGTCAGATGCTTTAGAAGTCTCCTTCATTTACAAAAATGATACCGCATACATAAGAGGCTGAGGCTGGCGGTCTTTAGATTTTTGAGTTGATGTATTGATAACGTATTTGTACCTAGTCAGGAAAGCAAGACTGACATAAATGATATATATATATTTTTTGTTTCTAGCTTGAGTTTTGTACCTAAACTTGAAAGTAATTGAAATGCATTCATATTCTGAAGTTTACAGATTCTATCATTTCAGTCTTGGTTTAGTGTGGAAATAATCCTAATCAACAAAATTTAGCCCATCATTAAAAGTATTTAACTAGATGCCCATTTTACTTTTTAACATATTTTAACATAATAGTATACGTAATAAACATAGAACTCCCTCACTTGGTCTTTGTCCCCAAATGCTCTCAAGAATCACACTCTGAAAAGAGGCTGACAAATTGAGTCTATGTGATATCTAAGCAATAGATAAGCTGTGTTCTAAAAAGATTGACCAAGCCCCCAAATGAGGGCAAGAGTCTAATTCCCCACATGTGAAGAGTGTGTAGCTTGCTGGGCCCAGCTCACCACAGGGGAGATGTTGCCAGGCAGAATTGGTGGGGTGGCATTTCTAGCTCTCATCCTGAGAGCATGAGTCACTAGATTAGTCCTCTCTTTCCACTTGCTAAACTAACTGCTTTGATATCATGAATATAGGCAGAGGCATAACAATCTCATAGGCAGCAAAAGACAGAGCTTGAAGCTGAGATGAAAATCCAGTCTTTTCCAGGTTAGAGCTAGACAGTATTTCACAAAATGCCCAAGTTTTGATTGGTTTGTGGGTGAGGGACCACACTGAATTTAACCAGCTACAGAGCACTGGTGGAGTGCTTAGTGTGCGTGCCAGCTCTATTGGAGGCCTCCTCAGATGGAGAACAATTTTAACGCAACACCTCTGTAAAGTATTGTTGATCTCGTTTTACAGAAGGGATGCTGGGGTTCTGAGAAGTGTATTTTGCAGTTTTACTTGTCAGAGTCAAGACTGTTCATGATTTGAGGTTTTTTGTTTTTGTTGTTTTTGAAAGAGCGAGAGCAAGGAAGAGGGGGAGAGAAAGAGAGAGGATCCTAAGCAAGCTCCATGCTCAGCACTGAGCCCAATGAGGGGCTCAATCCCACGACTCTGGGATCATGGCTTGAGCCGAAATCAAGAGTTGGACGCTTAACTGACTGAACCACCCAGGCGCCCCATGATTTTAGTTTTTTGAAAAGATTCATTTTATTCATGCTGCCTGTCTAGCCTCCAACTCCCTATCACGTTCCTTGTTAGAATTGCGAATATCATCCATTTATTCATTCCAGGCACTAAACATGTAATGAACATCAATGTACATAGTACTGGGTCAGGAGACAAATACCCCAGACTCTGCCCTGGGGATGTTTTTAATCTAGTAGAGGGAGGAAATAAATATATGTGTGTCACTGGATGCAGCAATTCTACTCCTAGGTATATACTCAAGAGAACTGAAAACGTATGTCCACACAATAACCTGTACACGAATATTTGCAGTAACATTATGGATTATAGCTGCTGATGAGAACAACCCAAATGTTCATTAACTGGTGAGTGGATAAACAAAAGTGATATAGCCATACAATAGAATATTAGTCATGAAAAGAAGTAAGTACTAACACGTGCTTCAACATGGATGAACCTTGAATACACTACCCTAAGTGAAAGAAATCAGATACAAGACATCCCATACTATATGACTTTATTTATATGAAACATCCCAAACGAGCAATTCTGTACAGACAGAAAGTAAATTGTGGTTTACACAATTAATAAGTAATAGTGGTTGCTAAAGTGGTGGTGGAGCGGGGGTCCTTGGGGTTGACAGTTAAAGGTACGGGGTTTCTTGGAGGGATGATGAAAATGTTCTAAAACTGATGATGGCAACTGTTGCACAGTTTTGTGAATATACTAAAAACCACTGAATTGTACATTCTAATAAGGTGGATTAATAAGACACGATACATGTACCTGAAAAACTAATAACTGTATCTGTTTGTTTTGTAACCTACCCCAGTTTGCCAAGTGCCATATTCCACGTCCAGTTTCTTGTTTCTTTGGCTAATTCATTTTGAGGTTTTATTTTGAGAAGTTCAAGACGCTAAGAAAAGATGATGTGGGAGATTCAAGGAAAGAGTCATTTCTTGTAGGAGCAAATTATTCTGCATATTGTGATTCTTTGACAATCTTCTTTCTTTGGGGAAACCAGTATCCCCAAGCTGGTCCCATTCCGTCCTCTACCAAAATTCGTATTCAAGAAAGTATTTTAAAATTGTAATTACCCTGAGATTTAGGGACCAATTACTGTATGATTACTGTGTGTGCATTTAATTAATAAGCAACTGTTTGATTATCTTAAGCTGATTGAGATAAATTCACTCTACTTTTTCGTCTCTCAAAAATGATCAAACTCCTACTAATTCTGGGTACTCTGAAGGCGCAGAAACCAAGAGTTTGGCAGAGAAAGCAAGCAAGTAAAAATGTTGTAGGCAGTTCGGGTTCTATAATGGGAAATACAGGTACAATAAGGGCCCCATGGGGCAAGGAGCGTATGTGTGGGGAATGGGCTGGAGTGGCAGGTGTCGTAAGAAGGAGTCCTGTGGAATCACTTCTGAAATTGATGGGAGCCACCGAAAAGTTTGAAGCAAGAGAGTGTCATGTTTTAGAAAAGGTGTTCTGGAGGTCCTGAGAATGGACACTGGTACTTTCACTCTATAATTCCTGGCAATTGGGTGAATGAGGTTTCATTATTGTTGTTGTTTTATTTTAAAGGATGGATTATGTAAGCGTAAAGTAGTAGCATCTTTCTAACCCCCTGAATATGTGCAAATATGATTTGCGCTGATACAGAAGGGAAAGACAATTCAGCCGCCCTTCTTTAGAATCCATGACCCGCATCATGAACTTCGTTTCTCCTTGTGGGTCAGATGTCATTCTTTCATCTGTCCAGTAGATGGAGGCATTGCTGTTCCAGAAAGAAAACTTTCCAAACTTGGTCTTCAGTGTCCACAGCAGCTAAGTACCAGCAGTGGCTGCCATTTACTCCTTTCCATTGGGCAGCAGATAGGACAAGTAGCCCAGAATTATGCAGTACAAAGAGTAGCCGTATTCTAGTCTCGACAGTGATCTTGGGCACATTACTTCATCTCTCTGAACCTCATTTGCCTCATCCAAAAAGTGAGGGTTTCCCAGGTCCAGAGTCTCCTGTCCACATTTCCAAACTGCTACACTCAGAAAACTAAAAGCATTTCATAACTCACCTGGCAGCAAGACTTGACTTGAAGTCATGTATTTTCTTATTTAGTGTGGATATTCTTACATTTTGCTCCAAAAGAGTTTATATGTTTAATTACAAGGTGCTCCCCCTGCTCACTGGGGGTTTGGATATAATAAAAGGTAGAATATGCAGAATTAGCTTCTTAAAATCTGCAGACAATTGGAATCCTGAAGCACACCTGGATTTTGGGTAAGAGCTTGTAGACCTGAAGTATTGACTGCAAGGGTGCTTTGGGGATGCAAGCAGGTATCTAAAGCACTAAAGCACAACATTGCAAAGAGCCCTCCTGGGCTTTTCTCCCTCATACCCGACCCAATAAGATTTGGGGGATGGCAAATAAGAGAAAACCCACAGGGAAAAACAAGGCAAATAATCCTGGTTGATGCATTCATATCACTCGTTCATACGACAAAGATACGTTGAAGCACTTCTTACATGCTGGTTCTAAAAACAGGACATAGATGTGAATGTGCACCCGAGTATGTAGAGACAAGGATCGCAGATAAGGATGTCAGCAAGGTGGGCGGTGGCCAACTGGAAGACTGCCATGCAAACATTTCAACCACTACAGATTGATTCCTCTTCAGTCTTTAAAGAGTCTTCCTTTAAAATTCAAATACTTCTGGGTCCCACTTTGTGCCACCTCAAAATCATAGAATTTTGAGGCCAGAAAGGAATTTAGCTGTAACAGCTCAGCTATCCTGTCAAAACCTTGCAGGGATGGTTGATGGGCAACAGGAGTGGGACAGCGCTGATGGCATAAGCCCCAGTGGGACCTACCTGTAAGCTGTGGAAAGGGTGTAAGAAGGAACACTAGTAAATTTCTCCTAGTTGATTAGTTTCTCCTCTCTCCATTTTCAGTAGTGTAAGCACTTGTACAAAAGCAGAACTTATGTTCCAAATTCTGTTCTATTCTCCACCTCCCACTGCCCTCTCTAGGCATCTCACCACCATACATCTGTTGCTCAAACCAAAGACCTGAAAATCATTCTCTCCCTCCCCCATCTCTAACACTCGATCCATTTGTAAATCCTGTCTTCTCTTCCTTCACATATATCCTTGGTCTGACCCGCTTCTCACTGTGAGAACTCGGGTCAAAGTCACTGTCATCTTGCTGGAACTAAAGCTGCAGCTTTCTAATTGGGTGCCTGCCTCTATTCTTGTGCCCTTGGACATCATTCTTTTTAAGAACAGCCAGAACCATCTTCTCCAGCACAAAACCCTTCAATGGCTTCCCACTCTGCTAGAGAGGATCCAAACTCCTCACCACATCGCAGGGCCCCTGCCCACCTCTCCAACCTCATCTTCCAGGCTGTGGCCACACTGGCTTTTCTGTCCCTCCAACATGTCAAACATTCTGCTGTTTGTTTCAGTGTTATTGCCTCTTCCCCCAGATCTTCATACACAGGCCCAGCCCTGGCATTAGTGGGGCCCAGGGCAAGGGTAGAAATGGGGCCCGCATACCACTAAGAACTGTTACATAAGATATGTTCTCTCATAACAACAAAATTGAAAAATTGTGTGAACGTATGGTTTTTATGACTGTAAATTAGCAAACTATAAAAGACAATTGAATTTAACTATTATTCTCATATTGAGTGTTCTGTTGGCTGGTTGGCAATATTTAAATGAGTAACAGAATAGAGAAATACATTATTCATAATTATATATTTATTCCAGAAAAACTCACTTTTGGCTTTCACTTAAGTGAAATCACTGCTCTAATCATTTTCAAATAATTTTGTTCTATTGAGATGAAAGATAGAAAATACTTTTTAAATTTTATTATTCTCAAAATATAGAAAACTTGAATATATTATCATTAAAAACACATCTAAAGATAAACATAAAAAATGAAAAATTTTTTCAAACATTCAAAATTATTTAAAAGTAAACAAATGCATAATATAATTAGAGGGTATGAAAGTTGAAAATTAGACTTATTTAAATAAGGTTGAAGAACTTTTTTGGAAAATTTAGCCAAATTATATGAAATATCCTTATTAAAAACATGATTCTCATCATTAGTGTTCAATGTCCATGTGGTTGTCAGGGTGAAGAATTGGTATGCTTCCAGCATCTTGCATCTAGACTAACATACATATGAATTTGAGAGAAATACGAATTATTTAACATTGCAAAATGTTCCTCCCAAACCACGTGCAAATGTTGCAAATACCGCTCCAATCCCTCAGCATCTCCCAAACACAAAGGTGAGCAAACAAATAAACAAACAAGAAAACAACAGACATTCAGAACCCAGGGAGACAATTCTTTATGCAACGATCTCCTGCACTGATGTTGTCTGATAAGAAGTTTTTAACAAATTAGTTAATTTGTCCTTTCTCTTGCCTAAGCATTTCTGCCATGCTCGCCCTGTCTCTACTTGTTTGCGTGTGGGAGCAGAGGTGGAAGAGTGTGTCCCTGGGGTCCAGTGTTGAAAAATGACAGTGCAAAGAGTGCTCAGGCAGGGGACCCAGAGCAGGGGCCCCTGCTGCCTCACTCCAAGACTAGTCCTTGGAGGACTAGGTCACTTCTCTCTGTGTTTCAGACATAGAAAAGCCTTCCCTGGCTTTTCTTCCTGACTCACTGCAGGGATGCCCAGCTCCCCACCCCAGTCATTCTTTACAGTTGTCTTGGATGCTTTCTTTCATAGCAATTAGTCTCTGAGATTACATTGTACTTAATTTGCTGATTGTTTATTCTCTTTCTCCCCCAATCATGGAGTCTGTTGTATGTCTACTATTAGAGATTCAGCAGTTACAGGACGGTGTGGCAAATGATAGGCCCACCATAACTATTTGTTAATTGAACATCTCCGACTTTATAATTCTAGAGGTACAATAGCAGTGTACTTTTATTTATGTGATGCTTTAACGCTTACTTACCCTTTTGTCCGTGCCCAAAACCTGGAAGTCCGAAGGGCGTGACTGGGACTGAGAGGTCAGTGTGAGAGCTGGGGCTTGAAACCATAACTCC
This sequence comes from Panthera uncia, assembly GCF_023721935.1. Classification (NCBI taxonomy): domain Eukaryota; kingdom Metazoa; phylum Chordata; class Mammalia; order Carnivora; family Felidae; genus Panthera; species Panthera uncia. The sequence goes on along the minus strand of NC_064811.1, from coordinate 157,672,104 downwards.
TATCCATAAAATGAAGGTTCTTTCCTGTATACCACTAGAGCAAAGAAGTGTGATCTTGAGGGCTTATCACACACTGCCTTCAAACATAAACCCAGGGGCACTTGGGTGGCTCAGTTGGTTAAGCATTGGACTCTTGGTTTTGGCTCAGGTCATGATCTCTCGGTTCGTGAGATCGAGCTCTGCCGTCAGGCTCCACGCTGACAGCATAGACCCTGCTTGGGATTCATTCTCTCTCCCTCTCTCTCTCTCTCTCTCTTTCTCTGCCCTTCCCCTACGTTCTCTCTCTCTCTCTCTCTCTCTCTCTCTCTCAAAATAAACTTTAAAACAAAAACAAAAACATAAACCCACAGTAAGCAGCCCCGCACATTTCTTCCCCTAGGGGGCAGTGGCTGCACGCACAGGGACATCAGACTCATTTTGGTCAACTAGAAGGTAGTAAGTAGTGAGAACCCACGTCTTCATCTTCACCCAGATTTTAGAAGCTCCGCAAGACATTCTTCTGATCATTCCTCTGATCATTCCGAGTCTGCAGTACCAGTCCCGTAGATATTAGCTCTGTGTGTTTCCAGAAAGAATGGATTCCCTGCCTTTACCCCATCTTTTTCCAAGTAAAAACTTAGAAGTTAAAGCCAATACATCTCTGTTCCTTTTTGCTTTTCAGATACCTTATTGCCAATGTTTCTCAATCTCCAAAATCCTGACCTGTTGAACTGGACGATGTTTTGTTGTGGAGGGGCCATTCTGGGCACTGTGAGATGTTGAACAGCACCCCAGGCCTCTGCACACGAGTTGCCAGTAGCACTCACAACCCTCTTCCGGCCACCACACATACCCACAGTTGTGACGACAGTGTCTGCAGACCCCACCAAATGTCCCCAGGAAGGGAGGGGTGACATCACCCTTTCATCCTGGTTTGAGAATCCCTGCCTCATTGTAAAACACAAAACCCAAACCGCCCCGGGGAAGAGATGCCACGGAGTCTAGTTATGAGTTGTGCTTCAGGAGGGTGCTGAGGAGGAACTCACAAATGTTCTCTGCGTAGGATCTCGAGATTTCCGTGTAAACTTTTCTTCCGGCGACATTTAATTTTTTTTATCGCCTCCCAATGGCAATCATTTGCAGATTAAGTGGTGTTTATCCTCCTGGCTATGAACTCTAAAAGGAGTGCAGGGGACTTGGGTTATTGATGTTGTTTTTGTTGTTGTTTTGTCTGCACTGTTCTTGGTCCCTGGGAGTCATTTCTTTCCCTTTTATTGCAGTCGTTCCTCCCCCTCCACCAGACAGGCTTAATAACTGGCAATCATCACATCGCGGGGCAAAGCGGTCGGCAGCCACCCCCGCAACCGGGGAATCAGACGTTCCGCAGATTCGGAGCTCTCTGGAACCATCGCTTCTTTTGTTTTCGCAGGCAGACTGCAGTTTTGCCTCTTGGCTCTCCCTGAATGAAGAGAATCTTAAAACATCGTGTGGCTGCAAATGGCTTCGTATAAGCTGGAAGGAGCGGTAAACAGGAAGTCAATAGCAAAGGAGGAATAAAAGTGATCAGTCAATTAGGCTGTTGGAACGACTGAAATCCCCCCAAGGCATCTTTGGGGAAAGCTGGGCCGCCTTAATCAGGCTTGGGTATACAGGCCCCCGGAGCAGAGCTACAGGGAGGCCTATGGGGGAGCCAGGGAGGGCTGTTGAGTGCCAAACCACTCTGAGAGCCAAAGATCTGCCAGGAGAGCCAGAACAATGTGGCCCACATGCATGCGTGGAAATCGTCACAGCCAAGTTGCAGAACTTACATGACAATTTTTTATCCTTTCCTGGACTCGGATGAAAGGCTGCTCTGTGAGTGGAGAATTCAATGGCCCTGGCATTCTGTCTCACATCTGGCCGCTCTTGTTGTATTCCAGACTCTCACATTCAGAGAGAGACGACCCACAGTGTTCATGAGACACGAGGGCACTGAGGCTCCAACTGTGCCTTGGATTCTGCTCCTTGGGACCCTGGCTGCCCTTCTCAGCTGCCACCCAGCACCTTTGGCTTCCGTGCCTGGTGTCCTGACCCAGCGGGGCCCCTCCAGAACCTGCCACACTGGGTTAGACACTGATCTGCCCTCCCTCAGACTCTTTTGTGAGAGCAACATCACAGAGAATTGGGGGATGATGTAGTGATGTTTGACGTCAGTCTTAAAGGGAAGTGCCTCCCATAACTGAGAGAGAAAAAGAGAGATGGAGAGCTATTACAGTTTTGGTGTCTTATTTCACGAGGAGGATCAGATTGTGCAGATAGGGAGTTTAAGGGGAAGAAAGATATAGGAGGTGACAAACTAGTTTGAAGCCAAAGATTAAGAAACATATTTCTTTTTTTTTTTTTAAGGCTATTTATTTTGAGAGAGAGAGAGAGGGCGTGAGCAGGTTGGGGAGAGGCTGAGAGAGAAGGAGAGAGAGAATCCCAAGCAGGCTCCATGCTGTCAGACAGAGCCCGATGCAGGGCTCGAACTCACAAACCGTGAGATCACAACCTGAGCTGACACTTAACTGACTGAGCCACCCAGGTGCCCAAGAAACATATTTCTAAGGCTACCTGGGGGAAGCAGGGTATGCACCAAATAGACCACTATGATTAAAAAGTAACCCTCTCTCCAATCCCTATTACCCGGGTTCACTTATTCTGTCACAGGCTAGGCTGCAAATGCAAGCATGGAAGTGGCCTGGGTTGTCTCCCTACCAGAGGTTCCACCATGGCAAGTGGGGACGTTTTCAAGGAGGCCCCCAAGAAGACTCACGTTATGCATGATGATGGCGGAGCTCTGCCCTCAATGTTTCTGAACTAGAGTCATAAGCATGATGTTTTCCAACAGTTGACACCCTTGTGACTAGACCAGAGAATAGAGATCCTGACCAGGTGTGGGAGGTGGTTGGTCTCCAGCTTCTGGTTCAGCAAAGGCCCCGCTTCCTGGAAGCACTCTTGCTGTCCATCTCTGGGCTGCTGTTTCTGAACAGGACAGGACACAAGGAGGAGCTCACGAAACCTCCCACCCGGGCTCAGGCTTCTCAGTTGTATCACCAGTTGCATGACTGTCCATCTTCTCCTTAAGCAGACCCAACAGGAATCACGCCATCACAAATACATAACTTTGCAACAACTTGCACACGTATGTGGTAAGCAGGACACACACTCTGCTGGGGTGGGGAGGGCCTCTCAGTAAAACTTCCATTTCCCAGGTAAACTTAGTGCCATGACCTGACCTAGCAGTCATCATGGACAACAGATGAATCAATGGACAAGAGCCTCTGCCGTGTGCCTGGGCTGTGTTCTGTCCTGTGGGTCATATTAAAGATGCCAAAATGGTCCTGGCTTCTGTGAGCCTGCATTCTAGTTCAACACAAGAGCCTGACAGACATGTGAGGCTGAGACCATAATAGAAGGCCACGTGATCATTCTGGCCCTTAGTGAGCTCAAGCCTGAACATTTATGTAGAGGTGGCTACTTCGTTAAATATTATCTCACATTGTTATTTAATTTGTCCTGTATCACCCTGTGACATATAAACCCCTCAGTACGAATCACAACTTACCCTTCTTAGGGTCTCATCACATACACACGCATAAGTGTGTGCACGCACACGCACACACACACACACGCACGCACACAGAGCTTCTAGAATAGTGCTGTACACAGTTAGGTGCTCATTATGCTATCACTGAATGCCCCAGTCAGTATGATTGTGTAGAACAGAATATGATTGCAGCAGGGGTTTGTGTAAGGGAGCAATCTGGGTGGAGGTGCCTGAGAGGCTCAGTGGGTTAAGCATCCGACTTGGGCTCAGGTCATGATCTCATCGTTCGTGAATTTGAGCCCCGCATTAGGCTCCAGAGAGTCTGCTTCGGATCCTCGGTCCCCGTCTCTGCCCTTGCCCACTCATGCATGGACTCTTTCTCTCTGTCTCTCTCTCTCAAAAATAAATAAACATTTGTAAAAAAAAAAAGGGGGAGCAATCTGGGTGGGCAAGACAAGATGGAATTGACAGTAAATATGCTGCGGTTCTTTTTTTTCTTTTGAAAGTAGTGATTAAAGACAAAATTTTAAAAATTATAAAAGTGTACGTATTCATTATGGAAAATTCGTAAAATAAAGAAAAACACAAAGAAGAAAATTTAAATCACAGATAGTTTGACTCCCAGACATTTGTAAACATACAGAATTTGTAATTATGAACTTGTAACCAACACTAGGAAAGAACAGAGGCGTAAGAGAATAATAATGGAAGACCTGATCTCAAAGAGAGGAGCCTCTCTGCGGATGTGACATTTACACTGAGGCTGAAGGATGGGCAGAGGTGGGACAGATGAAGGTACGAGAGAGAGTATAAGAGGCAGGTATGTGTTATAGAATGCAGTTTTTAAAAAGGTAAATCATACAAATATAAAATGAACCTGTGCCAAAGATTTTTTAACTCATTAATTATTGAGGGAACCATTAAGATGTTATAACTGTTTCTTTTTTTTTTTTTTTAGTTTATTTATTTTGAGAGGGAGAGAGTGCGTGCACATGCACGTGGGTTGGAGGGAAGGGCAGAGAGAGAGAGAGAGGGAGAGAGAGAATCCAAAGCACAGCATGGAGCCCAAAGTGGGGCTCCATCCCACAAACTGTGAGATCATGACCTAAGCCAAAACCAAGAATCAGACGCCTAACTGGCTGAGTCACCCAGGAACCCCGGTTATAACTGTTTCAAAGGAGAATTCAAAGGACCATCTTATCAATCAGGAATGCTGAAATGAGATTATTATATTATATTATATTATATTATATTATATTATATTTTTATTTTATAGAGAGAGTGCTCGAGTCAGAGAGAGGGCCAGAGAGAGAGGGAGAGACAATCTTAAGCAGGCTCCACACTCAACATGGAGCCCGATGTGAGGCTTGATCCCACAACCCTGGGATCATGGCCTCAGCTGAAATCAAGAGTTGGACATTCAGCTGACCGAGCACCCAGGCACCCCTGAAATGAAACATAAATAGATGCCAACATGGGTAGAGGAAAAATCTAGCCCTCCCCTGGACAGAATTTATTGGCACATGGAAATAATCATTTGCACAACTTCCCAAGTTGTAAACTAGCTCACAGAAAATGAAAGATGGAGATAACCAGGATGGGTAAGCTAGTCACGACATCCATGAATTTTTATCTCTCCTTTCAAAGTCCTTTATGATTTTTCCTGACATATGCAAATGCCCTGGGGAAGGAAAGAGCTTAGTAGAACTGAAAGAAGAGGAACGTTGCTGGGACATAATGAGCAAGGAGGGGAGTGGGTTGAGATGGGGTCATGGTGTACATTCCAATTGGTGGCCTGCTTTTTTCATTTAACCATAGAGGATGAACATTTCCCTATAGCATCCAATATCCTTTTGAAGCATGATTCTTTTTTTAAAATAAGTTTATTTATTTTTGTAAGTAACCTTTACACCCCATGTGGGGCTCCAATTCACGATCCTGAGGTCAAGAGCAGCATGCTCTTCTGAGCTGCCAGGTGGCCATGAACCATGATTCTTTTTTGTTGTTGTTGTTTATTTTTGAGAGAGAGAGAGAGAAGGGAGAGAACAAGCGGGGGAGGGGCAGAGAAAGAAGGGGACAGAGGATCCAAAGCGGGCTCTGCACTGACAGTAGCAAGTCCAGTGTGGGGCTGGAACTCACAAACTGTGAGGTCATGACCTGAGCTGAAGTCCGACGCTCAACCGACTGAGCCACCCATGTGCCCCATGAGGCGGCAGCACCATGTTCCCTGGAAGAAGACTCATTATAATTTACCAGCCATCCCCCCCACCTTGTCCATTTAAGTTGTTCTCACTTAACATGCTTGTGTGTGAGTCTTTGTTCTCACATATCTCTGATTACTTCCTTAGAATAGATTTCTATAAGTAGAATCTCTAGACCAAAAATAATTTTAAGGTGTTGATGAATAAAAATTGCTTTTTAAAAAAGTAGTCTCTACACCCAACATGGGGAGATCAAGGGTTGCATGCTGTACTGACGGAGCCAGGCGCAGCAACAAAAATCACTTTGCAATGAAATGTTTTGGGGAAATAATGGGGTGAGGAGAGGTGGAAGCCCTGAGATTAGCTAGAAGGCCAGTGTAACAAGGGGCAAGAGGGGGGAGGGTCTGAACTAGGGTGAGAGGAGCGAGGGGGAGGGAGGCTCAGAGAAAGAGGCGTTTAGAAGCAGTAGCAGTATGGGGGTCTGGAGAAATGGGGCAGGAGTAGGCTTTGGGCTTTCCTTTGCTGCGGACACACTGTGGAAATGGGCATGTTTGGGAGAGGAAACAATTTGAGGAACATAGAGCTAGAAGCATGGAGGCAGGGTCTGGGCTAGGAAGGTAAATTTGGGAGGCACACAGAGACCTGCTAGTTGGAACCAGGAGTGAGGGGATGCCTACATGAAAGGAGCTCTCACAGACTCCCCACAATCAGGGTGTGCTTGGGGAACCCAGCAAGAAAGAAGAAGGTAGGGAAGCCAGTCCAGGAGGTAGATGTTTAACAATGTTAAATATTGCTGTGGGGTCAGAAAGGATGAGGGATAAGGAAGAGAACCATTGTGTTTAGCCAGAAGAAAGTCGTCGTGACCTTGACAAGAGAAGCTTCAATTGAATTGTGGGGGCGGAAGTCAGTGGTTACGGGAATAGGAGGTAAAGGCATTGAGTGTCGGCCACAATGTGGAGGATTTTGGCAGCAAAAGGAATAAGAAAATCTGGAAATTAGCTAGAAAGGAGGGGAGTCCAGCATTATTGTGTGTGAGTGTGTGTCTTGTTCATATTCCAACCCAGCAACTTCCGTCTGCCTTTCCACATCCCCTACCACGGTTTCCTCTGCTTATTTTCCAATCCTAAGTATTTTTTCAACCTCAGAGGATGTTATGTGGCTTCATAAGACAAGCACGTAAACAGAGCCGGCACATAGTAAGTGCTCAATGAGCGTTAGCTATTTGTATTAATCAAGAGTCCTTAGGAACAAAATATGTGAACAGAAAGGAAGACTGATGTGCCACAGAGGGATAAAGTGGAGCTGAGGTTAGGGAGGAGGTGCCGTCCTTAGCAGGGAGCCGTTAGAAACATAATAGGCCCTTTTTCTTTTCTTGGCCTTAAATTTAGATCTATTGTTGGCTTAATTCTAGATACACTGCTCCTATATGAGATGTCCTGAAGGAGCCTACCTTTTGTCAGTTTGCACGTAGCTTTGAGACTCTTCTCAAGGATTTCTTTCTGTCTCCGCGTTCATTGCTTTGGGGTCAGTCTGAGTCACGGGCCTGGCCCTGCCCCTTTGGAACAGTGGGAGAGAACAAAGAACTCCCCAAAGGACAAGATTTGGGAAGAGAATGTGCAGAGGGGAAACCAGCAAACACCAAATGTGTGGTCGTAGCAAATAAACGAGGGATAGAAGAACACAGGAGCCCACGTCTGCAGCAGCGGACGGAGTGAAATCCCAGCCAGTCATCAACAGGGAGGATCTGGGCCAGAGCAAAAGCCCAGAGGATTCTGTTTCCGGGTGAAGGTGCAGGTACAGTGCGGGCTGAGGAGCAGAGAGGGGCCCCGTCCTGCTTTTCTTGTCGTAGGATGACAGAATCAATCCACATTGCAGCAGGGCTGTGGGGAGAAGGTACAATTAGTTTATTTTGTCTGTGACTTTGCTGGCCTTCCTCCTCAGTCCTCCTCACCCACTGGTTAGAAGGCAGAAAAAGTAACTAACTGTCCAACTTAGTTTATAGCTTGAATAATGTATACAGTCCCTTTGAGTAGAGAGGTCAGTCTTTCATGGATAAAAATACTCCTCTTTCTCTGTCTCACCCTAAGATAGTGTCTGGGTCACAGAGGAAGAGGCCTGTGTGACTTACTAGGAGGAGGGCTTCAGATGTGTCCTCAGCATCCTGGGAGGTCCAGCGAACTTTCCTATGTCTTCTGGCTTGCTACTTGCTCCAATTGGCCTCTCTGGTGACGTAGGGGGCTGTTGAATACTCCATGTGCCCTCTCTTTGCTTGACCAGAGCTCAAAGCACTCCCAAGTAAGTTGACTTGGCTCTCCCATTGCTGCATGCCCCTCAGAGGACAGTCTGTGACTGTCATTAGGTCCCAGTGCCAAGGTTTTACTCTGCTGCCCTGGCCAGAGACACCCATCGCAACAATAATTCTTGTCTTTTCTCTCAGCAACATCTCCGCTGGCATTTCTTTTCAGAAGCAGAAGCCCTACTGTTACAAAAGCTGACCATCTCATTGCTTGATTTTATAACTAGGCTAAATGTCAGCCTGGGGACAGGGTGGGGGGATATGTTATTAAGGCTACCCACGTAATGAGACAGGAGACCCCTCAATTCCTCTGCACTGAATGATGCTTCGGACCAAATTGTTTGAACTGGTTAGTTCCATTGGCATCTGGTGGACACGGCTGGTTTTGGTCGGGCCTGAAAACCTGAGAGTCTTTTATTTCAAACCCTCCAAACTCTGTGCTCAATGAGTATGGAAAGTGTTGCATGTGGAAATTGCTTGGGCGACTGGGGGAAATGTTGCCAAAAGAGAAACTTTCCAGTTCTTAGCTTTCAAAGTGTGCACTGTGCCATATGTCATGAAGTAATGCAGATTCTCTGAATGGGGGCGCCACAGCCAATGAAAGCAGTGACTGGACAGTCAGCAAATAGAGTTCTAGTCACTAATCAGAGGCAAAAGAATTGCTCAGAAAGAGCAAAAGAACAGGCTACTAAGAATCCAAGCAGCACAAAATGGAGGGAAACTGCCCTTGGGCCCAGAACTTCATTTTGTTTAGGAAGAGAAAAATAAGCTCAAAAGTGTTCCTGAAGCAGCAGCGTTAACGTTAACAGATACCATCTGGAAATCAACAAAACGCAGATTTTGTTTTTACAGATTTGTACTGAAAACCAGTTCCAGCCAGGGAAACTCAAATCTCAGAAGTCTCCAACAGGGTACTGAGATATAAACAATCATTTAGCAAAATCCACAGTCAAAATGACAGATGAAGCCTGCTGTCTTGTCCTCTTTATTTAAATCAAGACATGAGGTCAGACGTGACCAAGTGGGTGGAGATGTGATCGTCTGCGGTGATACATTTTAAATACTTTTTAATACGCAGAGCTGAGCCTCAGAGACAGGCAAAATTGATCTTCAAGACTTCATCTCCCTCAAATACCCCGTGTCCTCCTTCTGGCCCCCACAGATTACTGTTCTTGGAAGATAATGATTTAATGGATTTGTTAGTCTTTTTCCTCACCTGTCTTACTGTCTCCCTATATTTACATTTAAGAGGGCTTTGGGGAGATACAGGTATCCCCCGGTTTTAGAAAGTTTGCCTTTGGGGCACCTGGGTGGCTCAGTTGTTTAAGCATCTGACTCTTGATTTCCACTTAGGCCTTGATCTCATGGTTTGTGGGATCGAGCCCACTCTGGGTTTGTGCTAACAGTGTGGAGCCTGCTTGGGATACTCTCTGTCTCTCCTCTCTTTCTTGCCCATGTCCTGTTCTCTCTTTCTCTCAAAATAAATAAATAAACTTTTTTTTAATCTGCCTTAGGCCACTTTGCTTTTATGAAAGACCTGTTTTTGCTAACTGAAAGAAATTCAAAGAGTATTTTCGCTTTTATGAATAAAAATGGAAAGTGAAATAAAAAATAGCGTTCAATGTTTGTTTTGCAGCAAGCCGTTAGAGAGGCTGCACGGGGCCCTGAGCAGCAAGAGTGGCCCCGCCAAACTCCTTCCCTGGGAACTACACTCAGCGTCTCAGTACCAACCCGCCATAGCTTGAACTATGAGCATCTGTGCTTATCTTCATGTATTTTGTGCATTCATTAGCTAAATGCATCCTAAGGTATCAGAACAGCCTAAGACAGGTCATTTTTGGGGTCTGGGAATGTCCAAAATTACTAATGGTAATTGTTTTTTGCTTTACAACTTTTGATTCAGCTTACAAAAGTTTTCATAGGAACACTCCACTTCAGATATTAGGGAAATACCTCTAAAAGAATTGTCAGGATTGTGGGAATTTTAGACAGCAACCTGGTGGTCTTGAAGGGGAGCGGGTTGCCTTTTGGGAGTTGGTACATTTCTCAAATCACCCATCTACAAACAGTTGCCTGCATGTGAGCATTCCCTGGTCTAAGGCTGGCTGCAACTTTCCAGCCAGGCTTCCCATCTCCTTCCATACCCTGGCAAAGGTGAGTAGAGACATCCGTGAAAGTCTTGCATACCTGTTCAGTTCAGAGCGTGAACTACTTCGTGTTGTTGGTGGCGAACAATTAGTGCAGGTTCCCCTGGGTAACTAGGTGGAAAACAGGCCTCATGCATAATTCCCTGCATGCATGTGGCTATTTCCAAACAAAAATTTCAAGCAGAAGACCTCACCTTCTCAGAGAGCTTCCATGCCTGGCTTCTTTCTCTGGCCCTGCCCTGAACTGAGATTCAGCAGGATTGCTGCCCACTGCTGCCCAGATGCACTTTGGTGCTGCTTGCCACTTCACATTGGACTGTGGGTCATTCCTGTGCTGGGGAAGGTCACAGACTTGTTAATTAGATGGAAAGCAAAGACAGGATACAAATTTTCCTAGAAGGACACTAGCATGTGTGATGTCAATACCATTTTCAACTTTTAGTGGTGATTATGGCCACCACCCTTTCCTGCTTCCTGAGGACAGCAGTTCAATATGACTTCCAGCACAATTAAAACAGGCAGCTTAGATGGAGCCAAGGTTAAGGAGGGTGTAGGCCTCAGATCCACGACACGCTGATTTTTCCATTTGACTACTCAAGGGGGTTCTCATGCAAAACTACCACTGGGAACACACACCATTTCCTAGTTTTATTTTTTTTATTTGTATGCAAGGTATATTTGCATGATGTTTTATTTTTGGCAAACACTGTTACATTCATAATTTCATTTGAGCCTTAACAGGATCATCTGAGGCAGGTAAGGTGGGGATTAATCTTTCCCTTTGATAAATAAGATATCTGAAGCTCAGAGAGCTCCCACAAGTAGCAGTGAAAGATAGGACTAATCCCAGGTTTTCTGGCTCCTTGACCTTGTGATAGAAACACCTTGTGATGGGATAGAACTATCAAATCACTGTCACCATTCATACAACCCAGAGAGAGCTGTGGGTTGGTCAGACCCCATCAAATCTGCTCAACTGGACATGTGCTTTTTTTTCTACCCAGCATCCCTTCCTTTGGGAATCACCCAGCCCCCAATTCTGTAATATCCATCCAGTTTGGCTGGTAAAACCCACCAAATCCTTATTTGAAGACAGGGAACTATAAACCCTGGCCAACCAGAGAATTCTATTATCCTGGTCACATAATTGGCCCAGGTATGACCAAGATGACCCAAGATGACCAATCACAGTCTTCTCTAGGCCTTTCACTAAAGCTCTTGGGAAAGATGCATTCTCTTTCTCTGGGTCCTTGCTTATATGAAGCAAGAGTCTGACTGAGAATGCAGGCAAGCAGAGGGTACCAGAGCTGAGAGATGGTGAGAGTGCTGCTATCATTTGAACCACTGAGTCCAGCTGCGCCTGAAACTTCAGTGAGCCAATCATTCCTATTCTGCCTAAGCCAATTGGAGTTGTATCTATGACACTCGCAAATGAAAGGAGTTATTGACCAATAAAACCACCATTTCTGTCTCTCCCAGAATTACAAAATTACCTCTTTAATGTTTATTTATTAAAAAAATTTTTTTTAAACATTTATTTATCTTTGAGAGAGAGAAACAAAGCATGAGCAGGGCAGGGGCAGAAAGAGAGGGAGACACAGAATCCAAAGCAGGCTCCAGGTTCCAAGCTGTCAGCACAGAGCCTGACGCAGGGCTCGACCTTATGAACCGTGAGATCATGACCTGAGCTGAAGTCGGACATCCAACCGACTAAGCCACCCAGGCGTCCTATTTATTTTTGAGAGAGAAAGAAAACAGAGTGTGAGAAGGGGCAGAGGAGGGGCAGAGAGAGAGAGAGAATCTGAAGCAGGCTCCAGGCTCTGAGCTGTCAGCACAGAGCCCAATGCAGGGCTCAAACACACAAACTGTGAGTTCATGACCTGAGCTGAAGTTGGACACTTAACCAACTGAGCCACCCAGGTGCCCCTCAAAATTACCTATTTAAAACCATTTATTTATAGTATGCTTTATTCCTTTCCACACCAAGAAAAAAAAAAATCTGAGGCACCTTAATACAATAAAAAGGCCAAATAGGCAAAAAGCTAAAATCAAAGCATAAATTTAATGCATAAAATACATATCATATGTGTACATATAGAACACTCTTTATATTAAATTTAGAGCCAAGTATAGTTGAAATTATAGTACCAAGTGTTGTTGAAGATGCTAGAAAATGGACACTGTTGGGGAAAGTATCAACTGGTGCAAACTTTCTGGAGAGAAATTTGACAATGCTTATTCATAACCAACATTTGCCCATAATCAACAATTCCACCTTTAGGAATGCATCCTAAATAATTAAATAAAATAATTAAATAAAATAATAATAATTAAATTATTAAATAATTTAGAGGAAATAATTAAATAATAAGGATTATGCAAATATTTAGCTTTAAGAATGACTACTATAATCACCAAATAATTAAATAGGGAAATAATTAAATAAAAAGGATTATGCAAATATTTAGCTATAAGAATGACTATTATAATCACCAAAAGTTGGATAACAGCCAGGATATCAAATGACAAGTGACGGATCAAAATAGTATGTCCACCCATTGGAATACCATGTATTTATTCAAATAATGATGTGGACTTTTATTTGCCGACCTGGAATAATATTCACATATTGTGGAATGGCTTTGGACTAGTACACCTAAATTCTCCCTAGGCCCCAACAAGATATGTATAAATTGTTCACTTTTAACCCCATGTTTTTTTAACAAAACAAAAAGAATCTACTTATTGGTTGTGCTAATTAAAATGGGAGAAATAGAGAAGTGGAAAAAGTTGCCTCTTTTTTTTTTACAGTTTGGATGTTCTTATTTAGGCCAAATTTGGTTCTCCATAGACGTGTGGTTAATTATCCCCTCTTGGACCATGTCCGTTTTCAAACACTTCACTAGTATTGCAAGGTTATTTATTGGCAGTGAGTTGAGTCTTATGCATCATCTATTCTAGACCACTGGTCACCAAAATGTGTATATGCTCAAAACAAACCACTGGGTTGTAAGAAGAAAGTTGTAGAATTTCTATCTATGGATAACTCTTTTTTAGTTTCTATTTCTGATATGTTTTATAATATATATAATACAACTGGATATTATGTAACAAATAAGTATACAACGATTGCTAAATGTTTTTGATGATAAAGTTGTGTTCTGGGTATCTACTGCTGTGTAACAAACTGGAAACTGAATGGCTTATAACACCATTTTATTTTGTTCAGTCTTGCGGATTGGATATTTGTGAAGGACTCACCTAGGACATTTATCTTTGCAAGAAGCAGCATGAGTTAGAATAGCTCAACTGGATCTAGAAGATCCATTTCCAAGATGGCTTCCAAGATGATTGGCAAGCTGGTGCTAGCTATCAGTTGGGAGTGCAGCCAGGGTTGTTGGCTAGGGGAGAGGGACATCTCAGTTCTTTTCCATGTGGCATCTGTATTAGGCTGCTTGGGCCTCCTCACAGAATGGGATCTGGCTTCTGAGAGGGAATATTTCTTAACGTTTATTTATTTTTGAGACAGAGAGAGACAGAGCATGAACGGGGGAGGGTCAGAGAGAGGGAGACACAGAATCTGAAACAGGCTCCAGGCTCTAAGCTGTCAGCACAGAGCCCGACGCGGGGCCCGAACTCACGGACCATGAGATCATGACCCGAGCCGAAGTCGGCCGCTTAACCGACTGAGCCAACCAGGTGCCCCTGAGAGGGAATATTTCAAGAGATGGGAGGTAGAAGCTGCCAGTCTCTTAAGGCCTGGAGTAAGAAAATACCAAAGTGTCATTTCCATCATATTCTACTGGTAAAAGCTAATCAGGAATCCATTCAAGATTCAAGGGAAGAGGCATAGAACCAACCTATCTCTCAGTAAGTGGTCTATGAAAGAAGCTGTGGCCATCTTAATTTAATTTTTTCCTCTTTTTTTCGTGACTGGCTTTATAAACAAGTGTTTTGCCACCCAAGAATGGAAAATGTAACAAGTTCAATTTCATGGCAAGAAAATATTTGTTTCTAAAATTAGATGCCTTTTTAAAAAATGTTTATTTATTTTTTAGAGAGAAAGAGAGAGACAGAGAATCCAAAGCAGGCTCCAGGCTCTGAGCTGTTAGCACAGAGCCTGACACAGGGCTCAAATTCACAAACTGTGAGATCATGACCTGAGCCAAAGTCGGACGCTCAGCCTACTGAATTACCCAGGTGCCCCTTAGATGCCATTTTTAAATGAAGTATCAGGTTACCCAACTTTTTAAAACTTTTTATTGAAGCATAGTTGACATACAATACTATACTAGTTTCAGGCATACAACCTAGTGATTCTGCACTTTACACATATACATTGTGAAATGCTTATCATAAGTATAATTACCATCTGTTACCTTAAAAATTACTATATTATTGGCTATATTTTCTATGCTGCACTTTTCATCCTCTGACTTATTTGTTTTATAATTGGAAATTTGTACCTCTTATTTCACCCATCCTCCACCTCACCTCCCTCTGACAACCACCAGCATGTTTTCTGTATTTATGAGTCTATTTCATTTTTTCATATTCGTTTGTTCATTTGTTTTGTTATTTAGGTTCCACATATAAGTGAAGTCATGTGGTATTTGTCTTTTTCTGTCTGATTTATTTCACTTAGCATAATATCCTGTAGGGCCATCCATGTTGTCACAAATGGCAAGATTTCATTCTTTTTTACAGCTGAGTAATATTCCATTGTATGTATATATGTGTGTGTATATATATATATATATATATATGTGTGTGTGTATATATATATATATCTTCTTTACCCATTCATCTGTGGACGGACACTTAGGTTGCTTCCATAGTTTGGCTATTATATAAACAATGCTGTACTAAACATAAGGGTGCATATAGCTTTCAAATTAATGCTTTTGTTTTCTTTAGGTAAATACCCAGAAGTGGAATTATGGAGTCATATGGTATTTCTATTTTCAGGTTTTTGAGGAACCTCCATACTGCTTTCCACACTTATATTCCCACCAATAGTGTACAAGGTTCCCATTTCTCCACATCCTTCCCAACAACTCTTGTTATTGCTCATCTTTTTTGGTACTAGCCATTCCGACAGGTGTGAGGTGATATCTCATTGCAGTTTTGATTTGCATTTCCCTGATGATGAGTGATGTTGAGCATCTTTTCATGTACCCATTGTCCATCTGCATGTCTTCTTTGGAAAAATGTTTATTCAGTTCCACTGAATAAGTGGAATAAGTGGTGTTGAGTTGTATGAATTCTTTATATATTTTGGATACTAAGCCTTTACCATACGTGTCATTTGCAAATCTTTTCTCCCATTCAGTAGGTTGCCTTTTTATTATGTTGATGATTTTCTTTGCTGTGCAAACGCTTTTCAGTTTGATGAAGTCCCAATAGTTTACTATTGCTTTTGTTTCCCTTGCCTGAGGAGACAGACGCATAAATATGTTTGCTAAGGCTGATGTCCAAGAGACTACTGCCTATGTTTTCTTTTAGGAGTTTTATGGTTTCAGGTCTCACATTTAGGTCTTTAATCCATTTTGAGTTTATTTTTGTGTATGGCATAAGAAAGCGGTCCAGTTTCATTCTGTGCATTAGCTGTCCAGTTTTCCCAGCACCATTTATTGAAAAGCCTTTTCTCCACTGAATGTTTTGCTTCCTTTGTCATAGCTTAAGTTGCTATATAAGTGTGGATTTATTTCTGGGCTCTTTACTCTGTTCCACCGATCTATGTATCTATTTTTTCTTTCAGAGCCATGCTGTTTTGATTAGTGTAGCTTTGTAGCACAGTTTGAAATCTGGTTCTGTGATACCTCCAGCTTTGTTCTTCTTTCTCAAGGTTGCTTTGGCTATTTGGAGTCTTTTGTGGTTCCGTACAAATTTTAAGACTATTTGTTCTAGTTCTGTGAAAAATACTACGGATGTTTTGATAGGGATTATATTGGATCTGTAGATTACTTTTAGTAGAATGGACATTTTAACAATGTTAATTTTTCCAATCTAAGCACAGTATATCTATTTATCTGTGTCATCTTCAATTTCTTCCAGTAATGTCTTATCGTTTTCAGTACAAGTCTTTCATCTCCTTGGCTAAATTTATCCCTAGGTATTTGTGTGGCCATCTTTAGTTCACCACCTAGTATGTGATCAAAAATATGTGAAGACCACTAATTTAGGTAAACAGAATGTGGCCCAGCAGCTCTGCCCCCAGACTGGAGCTCAGCTCTCTCACGAGGAATTCTTGGCTGTCAGAAGCTTGTCTGCTCCCACTGGTGCATCTCCTCATAGCTGTTTCACCAGAAATGAGGCTCAGGTTTTTCTCTTAGTGGTTTTTTTTTTTTTAATGTTCTTACTTATTTTTTGAGACAGAGAGAGACAAAGCATGAGTGGGGGAGGGGCAGAGAGAGAGGGAGACACAGAATCTGAAGCAGGCTCCAGGCTCTGAGCTGTCTGCACAGAGCCTGACATGGGGCTCGAACTCACATAGTGCGAGATCATGACTTGAGCTGAGTCGGACGCTTAACCAACTGAGCCACCCAGGTGCCCCTCTCTTAGTGGGTTTTTTAATCCAAAGGCATAGAAAGAAGACTATATGCAGGACAATGTGAAGAAAAATAGAGTTTAACTCTTTATCGGCACTACCGCTTTATCTTGCTTAATAAAATGATTTGTCTAGCGTCAGAAACAAAACATTTATCTGGTCAGGTCTTGATGACCTTTTATTATTTATTTATTTATTTAAAAGTTTTTTTAACATTTATTTATTTTTTGAGACAGAGAGAGACTGAGCGTGAGTGGGGGAGGGGCAGAGAAAGAGGGAGTCACAGATTCTGAAGCAGGCTCCAGGCTCTGCGCTGTTAGCACAGAGCCCAACATGGGGCTCAAACTCATAAACCATGAGATCACGACCTGAGCCAAAGTCGGATGCTTAACCGACTGAGTCACCTAGGCACCCCTGGATGATCTTTTAAAAAATGTCTCCATTATGGGGCACCTGGGTGGCTCAGTTGGTTGAGGTCTGACTTCAGCTCAGGTCATGATCTCAGTTTGTGAGTTTGAGCCCCACGTCAGGCTTTCTGCTATCAGCATGGAACCTGCTTGGGATCCTGGGCCTCCCTCTCTTTCTGCCCCTCCCCAGCTTGTTCTCTCTCTCTCTCTCAAAAATAAATATTTTAAAAAACTACAGAAAGTTAAAAAAAGTTCTCCATTACAACACTATTCTCTAAAGCAAAATATACTGAAACTTAAACGAAATACAGTCAGAGTGACTTTTATGACTCAAAGGATATGATTGTAACGGTATTCTACCAGAAATTTCCCAATGCACAGGCTGACACCTGCTTTTCCTTTCACATCAATCGAGTAAAATAATCGCAAACAGAGGTTTAAGATTTCTCCCATAACACCTACTCTTAAGGAAAGCAAAGTGGGTTATAAACAGTATAAACCCATTTTTTTAAAGAAAATATGTGTAAGAGAGACGGGAGTAAAATTTTTCACTATTTACGATTCTAACCTCTACCATTAAGAGGATCCTGAGAATAACATGTTGTTTTCCTGAGCAGGGCAATGGGTAAGGGAGCAAATTAGAAAAAGTGAGATAATGAAAAATTATTTCTCAAGAGAAAAGGAAGAGTTGTCTCAAGGTGGCAGAAGCAGAGAAGGTGAGTAGTTTAAAAGAGTGAGTCGGGGGTGCCTGGGTGGCTCAGTCAGTTAAGTGACTCTTGATTTTGACTCAGGTCATGATCTCACGGTTTGTGGGCTCGAGCCCCACATGGGGCTCTTTGCTGACAGCATGGATCCTGCTTGGGATTCTGTCTCTCCTTCTCTGTCTCCCTCTCTCTCTGTCCCTCCCTAACTCTCTCTCGCGCTTGCTCTCTAAATAAATAAATAAGTAAATAAATACACTTTTTTTAAAAAAAAGTGTGGATCGGGGATAATTTTGCTACATGGGCTGTGGGGACTCTCCTCTAGGTTGTCACAAACCCTTTGGTAAAATCTTCACTGTTTGGCAGTTCTTTTTGGTATTGGATTGTGTTCTTTGGGGGATGATTCCAGTAATGTTGACATAAACATGTTGAAGGTAGACACAGGCCAAGAACAAGGGTAGCCTAAGCAAGTTCAAGTCCCTTGTAAGTAACATCTGAATAAGAAAGTCCAAGGTATATGTACCCCAAATCGGGACAGTGAATACCCCTGGGTGGTGGAGTAAAAGGATATTTCTTTCATTCTCTCTTCATTTTTGTGTGTTTACATTTTGCTACTAGTTGTGTTGTTAAGAGGAAATTGTTTTGAAACACACATGGACTTTGCGATCGGACAGATCTATGTTAGAGCCCAGCTCTGCTTCCTCAATTTATGATTTTGGACAAGTGCCTTAATTTTTGTAAGCCTCACTTTCTCCGTTTGCCTAAAAAGGATAATAACTGTACCTTTACTCATGGGTAGTTGAGACAATGTGTGAGGTTATGTCTGTAAAGTTCTTTGGGTGGTGCTTAGAGCTGAGCAAGCAAACAATAAGTAGTGTAAACTGTTGTTTTGTCAACAACGAAAGCTTGTTGGTGGTTCTCAGATCCTGAAAATGACCAGCCTTTCCTACTCATTGTCAAGAAGGCAGCACCTGACTATGTGTCTCTGTCCTTGAAGGAACCAAGAGTGTAAATCCAACTGGGTTTTATCCCTTCTACCGTAAGTCACACAACATATTATTGTCATAAAGAAAAGCCTTTTTGAATACCTACTGTCTGCAGGTCACTTAAGTTCTCTAGAAGACACGTAAAATGTAGTCTTCATCTCATAGCCAGGTCAACTTTGGCCACTAACGCCCGAGTGTCTCAATTCCTAATTAAAAACACTTTAAGGGTAGGCTATACTTAGGACTGGACCCACATGTTCTGAATTCCCAGTGAAGAATACACATTACATTTCAGGACTTCTGCACTAGCCAAGGCGTTCTGATGTGGGGTTTGAGTTCCTTGGTGCTGTCATGTGACTGGCTTTTTGATGTGGTTTCTGTTCCAGTAAGTTAAACTCTGGCATCTCAGAACTGGCAAAGCCTGCCATGCTAAAGATGAATTCTGAGCGGAGACTGAGGCTGAATCTGCATGCCTGCGGGTTGATGAAACCACGAACTGCCACGGGATTAATTAGTTGGAGGCTCTTCAATGTGGCACAGTCCCACTATTCAGGGTTTCTTAGTTGCTGCCATGGAGCCTGGCTATCTAAAACAGCACTCTCCGGGGCGCCTGGGTGGCTCAGTCGGTTGAGCGTCCGACTTCGGCTCAGGTCATGATCTCATGGTCCGTGAGTTCCAGCCCCGTGTTGGGCTCTGTGCTGATGGCTCAGAGCCTGGAGCCTGTTTCAGATTTTGTGTCTCCCTCTCTCTCTGCCCCTCCCCCGTTCATGCTCTGTCTCTCTCTGTCTCAAAAATAAATAAACGTTAAAAAAAATTAAAAAAAAATAAAATAAAATAAAACAGCACTCTCCAAAATATTTTTGGTCTTTGACCTCTTCAATGGAAGAAAAAAACCAAAACAACAAACTCTGAACTTGGCATATTCCTGCTTGAAGCTCTGGAGGCACACTTATTGGGATTTATGAAACGTCTCACTGTTCTGTGGTGCCTGGCGTTTATTCATTACATTAAGTAAATAAATAATTCATGCCTGAAAAAAGTATAAGCATTATGATAAATATTCTTAGTGTCCTCACCAATATCTGGCTCTTCTCTGTAGGCACATAGAAGACCAGACTGCCCAGCCCTCTGTGATTAGGCAGAGCTATGTGACTGGTTTAGGTCAATAGGATGTTAGCTGCAGTGACATCTGTCACCTCTTGGCTGAAGTGTGAAAGCTTGGGAGCAGGCGAGAGGTCCAGTCTCTTTCTCCCTGCTGAGACCAAAGGAATCATGCGTGCTAGATGGTGCAGCTACAGATGGTAGATCTCCATCAGCCTGGATCCTTGAGTGATTGCTGGAGTGGAGTTTTCTCAACACACATACCCCCACCCTTGACTTGCAACGGACATATGCAAGAAATAAATCTTGTTTGTGTCCAACTTTGGGGTCTGCAGGTTAATTAGTTATCACAGCACAACGTAGCCTATTCTAACTAATGCAATTATCTTGTGAACATTAGTAATACAGAAAACAGGATGCAGTTCACTTGTAGGATCTGGGAGTCACTGGGAGTAGGTCAAGGAAGACCATGCCGGAAGAAAGAGAACAAAAGGAGTGCAGCAATTCAAATGACCGAGTTCAAGGGGACTGGACTCACTGCGGTCTACTGTAGGATGCCTGGATGCAGGGCAGAACTTGCAGGTGACACTCAGTCTCTGGAGGTGCTCATCCCAGGCACACCAGACTCCAGACCCAGGTTATGAGAGCATGGCAGTCCACCCCCATGGATATAAAACATTTCCAGTTGACTCATACCTTGGCCCCATTGGTTCGGAGCCTATGTCAGTTGGTAACGTTTGTTTAGTTACCTAGAAAGTGAAAGATGCTTCATAGGTCACTGCAGAAGCACAGGATGTTAGACTAGGATAAGAACCAGTAACTGGTCTGTATTGGGTTTTTGTTGTTGTTGCTTTTTAAGGGCTTTTTGTTTGTGTTTGTTGTTGTTGTTGTTGTTGTTGTTGTTTTACATAGACCCTGAGTGTTTCTGGGTTCTATGCAAAATTATCCAGATGGGAGTTAAGACATACATAGCCACCATGTAAGGCTCACTGAAAGGCACCATAAATGATAAGTTAACAACCATGATGTGAGGGGAGTCAGTGCTACACTTTCCATTTCTAAACTTGAAACTACAGCTGCTCCACCTAAAGCCACAAACAGTTGAGTACACTGGACAGAGAAGAACTTGGAAAGGCAATGAGGAGAATCTTCCTTGCTTGTCATCACTGATGATGGAAAGTCAGTTACCATCTATCCTTTGCCTGACTAGCCTAAAGTGAGGGGGCATTCAGTTGATTCAACAGAATGATGCACATAGGCTAATTTCTCATGGTGCCAGATTGCCTTCTTATTAGAACTGGAAGAAATAAGGAAAGATGTAGGGTTTATCTTCTCACGATTCCCTGGGCTGGAATTGCCAAGTGTTTATACTTCTGTATAAAGTTGTCTTTGCAGAAACTTGCCTCTCTGAATTCATTGGGAATGCAGGGCCAGGAGTCTGACAAAACTGAGACGAAAGTGTTCCCTAGAACCCAATTTTTTTGGGATACTTTGCTACTTAGCAGAACTTTTATGCTAAAGTCTCTCAGGGTTTCTAATTTTTACAAGGTAATTATTTTCAAAGTCCAAAAGGTGCAGTTTCCCTTTCTGAAAGCCTCCTGATGCAAGAGAAATGGGATCTTGTTACAAATTACTTAAGTCACTCTGCTTCCTCTGTCTAAATCCACTCTGCTGGGAAGGCTAGCTGGAAGACTGAAAACCACAGCTTCATTCCCAGGTACACTGCTGTAAAATAATTACATTAGATGTTCACGTGATGAATTTAAATGGGGATAAGTGCAAATATATTTTTACTTTGAATATAATGCACTTAAAAAAAGAAATTGCCTGTATAGCTACATGCAGAAGAATGACACTGGACCACTTCCTTACACCATACACAAAAATAAAATGGATGAAGGACGTAAATGTGAGATTTGAAACCATAAATATTCTAGAAGAGAGCACAGGCAGTAATTTCTCTGACATTGGCCATAACATTTTTCTAGATACGTCTCCTGAGGCAAGGGAAACAAAAGCAAAACTAAAACATTGAGGTTAGATGAAAGTAAAAAGCTTCTGCACAGCAAAAGAAACAATCAACAAAGCTAAAAGACAATCTATGGAACGGGAGAAAGTATTTGCAAATGACATATCTGATTAAGGGTTAGTATCCAAAATATACATAGAACTTTTACAACTCAACATCAAAAAACCCCAAATAATCCAATTAAAAAGTGGGCAGAAGACATGGACAGACACTTCTCTGAAGAAGACATCCAGATGGCCAACAGACACAGGAAAAGATGCTCAACATCACTCCTCATCAGGGAAATGCAAATCAAAACCACAATGAGATATCACCTCACACCTGTCAGAATAGCTATTATCAAAAAGACAAAAAACAACAAATGTTGGCGAGGATGTGGAGAAAAAGGAAACCTTGTGCACTATTGGTGGGAATGCAAACTGGTGCAGCCACTGTGGAAAACAGTATGGGGATTTTTCAAAAACTTAAAAATAGACCTCCCATACAATCCAGCAATTCCATTACCATTTACCCCCAAAGAATATGAAAACACTAATTTGAGAAGATATAATCACCCCCATGTTTATTACAGCATTATTTATGATAAACAAACTATGGAAGTGGCCCAAGTGTCCATTGATCGATGAATGGATAAGAAGAGGTGGTCTATATACACAACATTTTATTTCTCAGCCATTAAAAGAATGAAATCTTGCCATTTGCAACAATATGGAACTAGAGAATATTATGCTGAGTGAAATAAATCAGTTAGAGAAAGACAAATATCGTATGATTTCACTCATATGTGGAATTTAAGAAACAAAACAAATGATCAGAGAAAAAGAGACAAACCAAAATAACAGACTCTTAACTTATAGAGAACAAACTGATGGTTACCAGAGGGGAGGTAGGTGGGGAGGTGGGTGAAATAGGTGAAGGGGATTAAGAGTACACTTATCATGATAAGCCATGAGTAATGTATAGAATTATTGAGTCACTATATTGTGCACCTGAAACTAATATAACACTGCATGCTAACTATCCTGGGATTTTTCAAAAGCTGGATAAGAAACTTATATATGATTATATGTGAACCGCAAGAATGAACAGATTGTTTGCTTATAACTATATGCAGATAATACACATAAAATTCACTTTGAATAAAAAAAAGAAAATGTCTGTGCTTTAAAATTTTTTTTAAATGTTTATTTATCTTTGAGAGAGACAGAGACAGAGTATGAGCCAGGGAGGGGCAGAGAGAAAGGGAGACAGAATCTGGAGCTGGCTCCAGGCTCTGAGCTGTCAGCACAGAGCTGGACGAGGGGCTCAAACTCACCAACCGTGAGATCATGTCCTGAGCCGAAGTCGGACGCTTAACCAACTGAACCACCCAGGCACCCCAGTGTCTATGCTTTTAGAATAGAAGCCAGGTTTCTGACCTTCCCCTCTGCCTAAAGAAAGGATTTGGAAAAGGTGAATAGTGTCAGTTGAAAAATATTGGCAAGAACCTATCTAGTGGTTCCCTACCTTATAAATCCATACCAACAGTACTAAATGTGTATAATTCTGGTTTCCAAATCTCACCTCAATACTCTGTGAAGTGAAAGAAAAGGTCCTACATTCTGAGATATACCATAGTTACTTATTTTTCAGGGACTCTAAGAGTGCTTTATTAGCAAAGGCTGCTAATATAAAGATTTCTGGGGGCAGGTGAGGGAGACGCCCGAGTGGCTCCAGAAGCTTGAGCATTGGACTTCGGCTCAGGTCACGATCTCACAGTTCATGAGTTCAAGCCCTGAGTTGGGCTCTGTTTTGACAGCGCGGAGCCTGGAGCCTGCTTCGGTTCTGTGTCTCCCCCTCTCTCTCTGCCTCTCCCCTACTTGTGTGTGCACTCTCTCTCAGTCTCTCTGTCTCTCAAAAATAAATAAATAAACATTAAAAAAAAAGATTTCTGGGAGCTGGGTGGCAGGCAAAGCCCCTTGCTCAGAGCCTAAAGGCCTAAGCCAGAGCCGGGGCCCATTCTGTCTAGTATCATTGCCACACACTGGGAGGAACGAGGCCATGGACAGGTCCCTGTTTATGGAGCTGTGAGTTGTACCCTGTGTGTAGAAAACATACCTATATTTCAGATTGGCCCCATGACCGAGGCGGAGCACAGTGGCTCTGCCAAATGGACATTCACGGCAGAAGTTGGGAGGCTTGTGCCATTTTTTGCAAGCAGCAATTAGGATTTTCAATACCTAAAAAGAACTTAGAAGTAAATGAATGCAATCTCCAAAAAATTAAAACTGCACAAATAAAAAATGAAAGGAAGGAGAGAGGAAGTTGTCTTTCTCATATGCCAGAGGAAGGTGATGTCAACTTCAAATCTCTGCTTCATTCTGGTCCAAGGCCACTGTTAGAACTAAGTTCTGTGAAGGAACACAGAGACACTAAAGAGGCAGACTCTAGACAAGCTCACATAATGAATGGCTGTCCTTGCTGCCTAAAGCATCACACCTGATTGACAGGCCCGAGAACTCTGCTCCCACCTCGCTAGCCCCCAGGAGCTAAGATTGATGTGCAGGATGGGAACACGAATCCTGGGCTTCAGGAGCAGTTTGAGGTCAAGTCAGAATTTGTTTCTATCCTGCCTTTCAAAGCTTTGTTTGTATATGAACCGTCCATGTGAGTGACTCAGCATTGCGGGGCTGGGGAAAGTGGGGATGGGGAGCCTTTGAAGAGATGCATTTCAGAATGGACATTCATCAGAAATGAGGGAGGCTGAAGATTTTCCTAAAACAATTGATGAGAACTGAAAATTCTGTGTAACCATTTACCAGGCTGGTCTCCCTCCAGCCCATCAAATCCCATCCCCTCGCTGTTGGTTGCCCTAACCAAAATAAATAATAAATGCATAAGGCTCAACAGGGAGTCTATTCAGTTACTGCCACCCATTTCCAAAGCCCAGGCCAATGTAAAGTAACCCAAGACTTCACTCCTCTTCAGGAGACTCCTGAACATCCTCTGAGGCAATTAAATCATGGAACCTGTGCAAATAAGATTTTAATGGAATGCTATTTCCAGACATGATGAAAGCATTTGCAATGAATTGAGTATTCATTCTGACTATCACATGTAAATGAAGCATAGTTCTTTGATATACTAATGATGATAACAGCTAATTAATGGCTTTCCTTTGTAAAACATTTATAGCTTACAAAATAACTTCACATGAATCATCTCCTTTATTTTCAGAATGGTATGGTAGGTAGGATGTGCGTTATTATTTAAGTGAACAAGGAAACTGAGATTCAGAGGTTAAAAGGCTTTCCTGGAGTAACACAAGTAATTGATGTTGGATGTAGGATTAGAACAAAGATTCTAGGTCTGATACTTTCCCCAATCCATCCCACTCTCTCTCAAAAAAGAAAAATTCTTCCTCTTCTTTGAAAGCTTAGAAATTTATCAATTGTTTAGTACTTATTTAATGTTTGCTGGCACATTGCTAAGTTGAGTCATTGTATTGAGTATCAAGTGCTAAACATATCTTTTCTCATTTAGAGGTAAGTCTTGTCATGCCCATTGCTATAGATGAGGAAACTGAGCACAGAGATGGTTTTGTAATTTGTCCAAACCACACAGCTACTAAGTAGTGGAATAAAGATTTGAAAACAGTCAGCATGACCTCACAGCCTTAATTGCAGTGCTATGCAGCCTCCCATCCCCACATCCATCCAGTGAGGTGGGCAGGTTTGTGACTTCCTTAACTGATGATCGAAGAATCATAGGTCTAGTTTCTAGTCCACAGAACTACCCACATTGCCAAGTTGTTTGACATCGTCTGAGTCTTTGTTGATTGTCACAGCTGAGGAGCCAAGCTGGAACCAATGGACATAACCAATAACCAATAGAAAGAAAACAAATAACCAATGGAAACCAATCACTCTACTTTTAGATGGGGTTCCTCACCTGCCACTCTCCCACCCCACGAGAGCCTTCCTTTCCCATCAGCTACTTTTTTGTTCACAATGGCACCACCTTTCCTCTTATTTCTGATCCTGAAGGACCATAAAGTTCCTTCTCCCTCAGTTCTCATATCCAGTCAATTATCAGGGATTCCTATTTCCTGAATGTGTATATGTCTAGAACTTGCTTTGCCCTCTTCTGTCCTACCACCTATAGTCCAGTTGAATGACCAGACAATGGCCTCCCCAGTTTCAAACACTTTCCACAATAGAGTCCAACCTGTCTCCGAGCGTCCTAAAAGCACAGCTGTCCTTGTCACATCGAATGCTATGAAAACCACAATGGCACCCTGTTGTCTATCATAAGCGCTGTTTTTCAAATCCTCCACAGTCTGGTCTACTTTTCCTACGAATCCATTCTCTCTCCTTTCTCTTCTTGTCAAGTAGGTGTCCTCAAAGTCCCAAACACATGTCCATATAATCCCTGTGCCATCATTGTTCTTTTCCTCGACCCGTTATTTTCTCTTCTTTTCCTTGATCTGTTATTTCTCATGCTTATTCCAGCATAGGCGCCCCTCCAGTCTTCTAGGAAATCTCTTCAGAGTACTCTTCCTTCTTGGACTCCTATTGTTCCTACAGAAGGTGCCCCAGTGTTTGGTGTTTAATATTGTTTTCTAATTGTCTCGGTACTAATTTCATCTTTTCCGGTAAGTTTCCAAGGTCAAGTAACTTCGTGATCCTTGCCAGGCATAACAGTACCGGACTCAGAGATAGAACTTATTTGGTGGAGTCTTTGGCATCAGACCAGAAATCATTGGCATCAGACCAGAAAGCAAACTAACCCAGATTGATTTCGTGGTTCTGATGAACAACCCAGTGGCCTTGTTCTAGGATGGTTACTTCTCCAATACTTGATGCCAACATCAAATTCATCTGAAGGTCAGAAAATTACAAAAAGGCCAATTCACCTTCTGTAGTAGAGTTGTCTTTTTGTCTACCTTCTTGAACAGCTGAGGAACCCACCTTCTCTGATTCCTTTCCCAGGTCACAGTAGCTGTTCTCTAAGGAGGTATGATAATGGAGGGGTGGGAGTGAGGGTAAAATGAGTTATCCAAATGAAAGACCACAGCAGGTGGAAGGTGATTTATAATCTCCAAAGTAATACATTAGAGAGTGGAAAGTCGCTCAAGGCAGATGTTTTAAAATAATTCATGAAACAGTTTTTACCAGAAGAGAAGTTCCTGGATACTGCTAAGCATTGTTCAGAATCAGCATGTTAAATGGCCATTCATCAAAGTTAAAGTTGCCCCAGGCATATTTGTGAGAGACTAGTACTTTGGAAATATAATAATGATAATAATAAAGTTAGTATATATGTACACATTTGAAAAGTATGTCATACTTTCCAAACTATGTTCTCCAGCACCATTAGGAATTAAATCCTTTTGGGTCGGAAGGAGCTCTGAAGGTTATCTGGATGAAATAGGGCTAACATTTTTTGAATACTATTTATATGCTTTTATTTTGTCAGAGACATTAAGTCTATCTTTAGATTTCTACAGCATGAATGCAAAAACGTGAATATTCAGGTTCTTCCAATCCAGAATGGGATTTTTGTAGAAATAATAATTGTGAAAACCAGGCTTTGTTGAGAATGAAATGAGATTTTCTAAATTTCTTTAGGTCCCATTTAACATAGCAAGAACCAAGTCTGTAGATGCGAATCAGATCGTAGAAATGCTCCCATGTATACAAGTACTGAATCTGACTGTGATATATGTAGGCCATGAAGCTAGGTAGTTTAGGGTAAGAGGAGAATGATGAATTGTAGAGGTAGGAACCTTGCCTGCTTCTGGTCTCAAAGGACCATGAGAAGGAGGAGAGAGACAGATGCTGGAGAGACACATTGGTCTTGATTTTCTGTCTCTGGGCGGCCCAGAGGAAAGATGTGTTAGATAAGTTAAAATCAACACAAGGCCTTTCCCCCATTTAACACTGAATGGAAACACAGGCTCCCCACACCAATCTGGGAGTGGCCACATCAGAGTAAACTCAGCAATACTGTGTGGTTAGACAGTGGAAGAGCTAGAACTTAATTTCCCGAGCTACCCTCAGTTCCTTTGTGGTGTGGAAGGAACTCAGAATCTCCTGTGTGCCCCCTGGGGGGTGTGAAGCACAGATGCTGGTAGGAAGCTGGCTGGTAAACATACCAGAGAGGGATGACTGTGGTGAGAGCAAGATGGCCATGTGGCCAAAGGATATGAAATAGACTGCCTAGGTCCTGACCTCACAACCAGACCCAGGGGCCCAAAGCATGGGGAAGGGGTGGGAGGGAAAGGGGCTGGGCTCTGACTCAGCTAAGACAGGAGATGAACCAGAAGCTACCTGACCCATAGTCTTCAGCAGCAAACCCTGGCCAAATGCCAAGAATTAGGACAAGCTGCACATCAGTGGTCACCAGTCCAGGGAGCAGCCCAGGAAAGCCACCTTGCAGTAGACATGGTGAAGATCCAGAGAACACCATGTGGATTCATGCCTGCCCCCCTCCACCCATGAGAATACAATAAGTCCCCTCATATGCCCAGGCACCTTCTCGGTGAGAGAAGGGAAGGAGAGAGACACCAGAAACTCTGGGAATTTTGCCAAAAACAAAACAAAAACTGTGCAGTCTGAAGAAGACTGCTCCAGAGCATGAGATTGGGCTGAGATTAGAAGGTTGGAATAACTTGGTTTCCCACATCACGGTGGGATAGGGGCTCGATGAAAAAATGAGAGCATTTTCGCAGTCTTCCGTACTCTACTCTGAGAGTAGGGTGAGTGCTTCAGTGACTCTGCTCGCTGGCATGAGTATCTCCTTTATAAGCAGGAAAAGGCTTATATGGACCATGGGATCAGGGGAGGCAGATGTTGCTGTATCTATTTTGCACATGTAGAAACCAAGGTCCAGCAATGAAATGTCTCCTCCATGGCCGAAAGGCAACTGGGTAGCAAAACCACAGCAGGACTTAGACTTCCTGATTCCAGCCCCACGCTCCTTCTTGTAAGGCCATTTGCCTCTCCCATGACCCTTCAGGAGATGCCCAAGTAAATGAGCCAGTGGAACAATGGTGAAAGGTATTTATGCTCAGAAGCTTTACACGTGGGGATGGCATGATTCTATGTCCCTTTCATTATGCCAATGTTTGAAATGGAACAGAGCTGATAGGACATTGAACAGAGTGCTTCTTTTTCTTTCTTTCTTGTTTGTCCTCCCAAGTATCACCTAAAATTGAAACCTCTGTTGGCTGCAGTTTTTATCCATCTGCAAAAACATATTAGAAAGAGAAAGAGGTTGGCAACTGACTTCAGGCTTTTCCCCCCAGAGTGTTACTTACCTGACTTTAACCAGATGCTGTGTATCAGCCTGTCTCTCTCCTCCATGCTCAGTGGGTAAAAGACAAAAATATAAGGAATGCTTGTTATGCTGTGGACTCTCACCCCCTCTCTTTCTCTTTCTCTCTTTCCTTTTTTTTCCTTTTATCCCAGGACCGGATATACAAGTTCCAGAAGAGGAATATACATCCCCAGAGTCTGAAATCAAATCTGGAATTCATATCCTCTGTAAATGTACTTTATTAAAAGCAGGAATCAAGAAAGGTTTTGGAATTATTATATTGGAGACGTTGATTGTGTAGAGAGGACTTGGAATTAGGGATAATTTTAGACATGTTTTGCAGGCAGCCAACTCCATGGACAAATGGAAAAACTGGGCACTTTGGCATCAGTCCTATCCCAAACACTTTAAAACCAGCCCTCAGACTGCATTACCAAGTCAGAAAAGAAAGCAGGAGACTGCAGTAGAGCCCATTTATCTTTATTGCAATCAGGTGAATTGAAATTTCTACAGGAACATATAGGTAAAAATTCCAGGCATCACACTGTCAGCTTGGGGTTAATCTCCGTAAAATCTGTTTGCTGCCACGTAATGATGTTTAGTGCAACCCCAGAAGGCTTCCTGGGGTGGAAAGCATGAGAGTTGGTGCGTGTGCATAGTGTGCCTGTGTGTGCAAGTGTGTGAAGCAGCTGAAAGTGTTGGTTGAGCTCCAGAATGGGAACCGGTTGAGGCTGTAAGGGGAGGAAGCAGAGCGAGTCACTTGAACTGCACTGGAACGTGCCTGCAGCCTGCACCACTGGCCGTCCTGTGGGTGGGGAACCAGGAACTTGTCCATTGTTCCCATAAGGCCCAGACGGTTTTATATCAGTAAACTGTCTCTGAACAATTTTCTCCCCTCGGCTTGGCAGCACATCCTTCTGAATACCATTGCAGCTCACAGTATTTCTCTGATGAAAACCATCATTTCACAGAGGTCAGCCAACTCAACAGCGGGAGCAAAGTGATTATGGGATTCACATTCCAGTAATAAAGGAGGACCTAAGCCCTTTAGCCAGAGAAAGGCGGGAGCCCCTTGTGAACCAGAAGAAGCCCCTGGACTCTGAGAGGTCCTGGAAAGACAGAGGGGTGGCAGTGTTTCTGGGCTAACATAAAGGAGAGCTATTATTCGGAGAGAAAGGGTCAGAACTGTGGCACATGAGGTTCCTGATGGGGCCACTGCTGGCTTTGTGCCACTCCCGAGGTCACCTCTGTCACCCAGCCCACCGGCTGCTGTGCATTCACATCCAGTATCTCTCCTGTTGCTTTATTTGAAAAGTTCCCTTTCTCGGAACACATGGGGAGGTACTGCAAACATTCGGATGGCTAAGGTCCTTGACTTTTCATGTTGGCTGCCTTTCTAAAACTTTTGAGTTATTGTCTTAATTATTGCAGCCATAAAGGAGAATTTGAAATTACCCCTATGGTGGCTCTCAGGAGAAACAGCGGTGGGATCATTTTCTTGTGTTCCTGTCTTCTGGAGAGAGCTGGATTCCTCCCGTTCCCCCCCCCCCCCCCCCCCGCCTTTCTTCCTCCACAGGGTTCTGGCCTCCGGAGATGAGCGTGGGCCTGGAGTCTCTGTCCCCAGGGTTCTCTGCAGGAAGGGTGGCTGCTCAGATTCCAAGCTTCCTGCCTGGACCAGTGACGATTCTAACACCCCCTCAGGGAGGCGGTTTGTAATGTTTGTCCTGTAAACTCTTAGGTAACTGTTCTGTTCCACCAGAGGAGGTCATGTGGCTTAGAGAGAAAAGATGTGTTTTTCTACGGGTAGCTAAGGACACTGAGATGCGGCCAGGCAACCACATGGACAGAACCCCTGCTCTGAGCAGAGAGCACTGTTTGGGGAGCCAAGGGGAACAATGTGCTATAAACAGCCCCGGGCGCTAGGCTTGTAGCCCTTCCACATCCGTCTTCAGAAACTTCACTAGAGAAACGTCTCCTTTCGGAAGGCACAAATCAGCAAACTGATACACGTTTCATGAGTGACTTTCCAGAATTCTAGGCCCCTCTGCCAGAATGTTCCAGGGCATTTGTTCTTCCACTAGTTAGCTTATGGCTGTGTTTTTCATTATTACTTCAGCTGTAGTTCTGAGTCTTTCTGACTCTCCCCCTCCCTTCAGTTCAGGTCATCCTGTTTGTCTCTAAAAGCCAAAAACTTTCCCAAAATGCATTGAGGCCAGCAGGTTCTAAGCAACTAGAAATTACTGAAGGATGTAAGAAGGGGGCTCTAGCTCGGACCTTCTGTGGTCCTCAGGCTTGGCTGAGATAGAAACTTGGCTCAGATCGAAACAGAGCCAACCACTCTCTGCTCAGATGTTTTTATCTTCTTGGGTTTTGTTGTGTTGTGTTTTGTTTTGTGTTTTTTACTATTTATTTGGAGGGAGAGCATAAGCAGGGGAGGGGCAGATAGAGGGGGACAGAGGATCTGAAGTGAGCTCTGCGCTGACAGGCTGACAGCATCGAGCCCAATGAGGAGCTCGAACTCACAAACTGCAAGATCATAACCTGAGCCCAAGTCAGACGCTCAACAGACTGAGCCACCCAGGCATCCTGGTTTTTTTTTTTTTAATTGAAGTATCATTTACATACAGTAAAATGTGCAAATCCTAAGCATTTATTTATGTTTATCGAACTACTCCTCATTTAACTACCACCCAAACCAAGAGTATAGGCCTTTCCCAAGACCCTTCTTCATGCTCATCCGGTTCCTGCATGCTTAAAATCCTCCTGTGAATATCTTACAATGTTATGAACTCTCACCTCACTTGGAGTTTCTTGCCCTCATTGTCTGTCTTGCTCTCCACCAGCTCAGACTACAATCTTCGCTTCCCTTCCAACAACCAGACAACCCATAGTCAGACAGCTGGGTGAGGGAGCTGGGGTGGATTCCATTGTCTTCTTTTGAACAGTTATCAGCAGAGGGGCACCAGGGTGGCTCAGTCAGTTGTGTCCAACTTCGGCTCAGGCCATGATCTCAGGGTTTATGGGTTCGAACCCCACATTGGACTCTGTGCTGACAGCTCAGAGCCTGGAGCCTGCTTCAGATTCTGTGTCTCCCTCTTTCTCTGTCCCTCCCCTGATCACGCTCTGTCTCTCCCTCTCTCTCAAAAATAAATTTTTTTAAAAATTTAAAAAGGAAAAGAAAAGGAAAAGGAAAGTTACCAGCAGAGGGTCGCCTGGGTGGCTCAGTTGGTTAAGCATCCGACTTCAGCTCAGGTCATGATCTCAGCATTTGTGAGTTTGAGCCCCACCTCAGGCTTTGGGTTGACAGCTCAGAGCCTGGAGCCTGCTTTGATTTCTCTGTCTCTCTCTGCCTCTCCCCCGCTTGCATGTTCTCTCTCTCTCTCTCTCTCTCAAAAATAAAATAAATAAACATTTTTTTTAATTAAAAAAAAGTTATCAGCTGGAAGTTCAGAGAAGTCGAGCAATTTGCTCCCAGCCACAGAGCCAATAAGGAATGGTGTGATGGCTGGAACCCAGCTCCTGCAGGTTTGCTCTCGGCTAACTTTCCTCTGCCTGGGCTTTGCTCATCACACAAACGTGGCCATTTTCAGAAGAGCACAAAGCTATGCTCCACGGAAGTGAGAACTCATCAGGACGCAGACCATACACAGGCCACAGGAGCAGGTGCGTGGAGCCCAGCTTTGTCCGGGTTAGACAATGTCCTGGCAGCCTCTAGCCTGAGCGCCAGCCCTGCCTGGCAAGCTGGTGGTGTGCATCCTCTCCTTCCTCTTCAGAGCCCCAATGCAAATGAGTGCCAGTCCTCAAGCTTTAGCATGCCTACGGACCGTCTGCAAATGGGGTGCACATGTCAATTCTCTGGCCTGGGGCAGGCCTCTGAAGTCTGCATTTGTACCAGGCTTGCTCTCCCCCTCCCCGACTCACCCCAGGGCATCTGTGGGACCAAGAGCAGTGCTATCTCCTCTGCCTCCTCTGCATTCAGCCGTATCCTGGCCCTACCCCTCTCACACCTGTCCCTCCCTTCCTGGGAGATTTCCCCCATGCTTCATTTCTTCCTTCCTGGTCTTTGCCATCTGCCGAGTCCCTAGATTATTGGGTTCCTTTTGATCGTGATTCTTTTATTCAGCCTATTCACCTAACCTCCAGTTCTTCCCTGAATTGTGCCTTAATCTCTAGACAGGCTTAATGTTTATGGTGACTTAACTGAGTCCACACATGCCAAATATACATGCAAACACACCCGCTGCTGGAAAGCCTCCTGCAGCTCCACTGAGTAAAGTCCAGACTCCTCCAAGTAGTGCCTTAGGCTCTCCAGGATCTACTGCTTCTCCTCTGGGTCATCTCTGTCCTGCCTCCCTGAAAAATGCCCTTCCCTCCTGCCACTATTTCTTAACTATTTATGCACCTTCCTGCCTGGGGAAGCTCTTCTCCCTTTGCCCAGAAAAGTCATCCCTTGGGCCCATCTGGTGAACACCCACTCTCTTTTCAGGAGTGAGATTGAAGGAAGGTTGTTTCTTCAGGAAACAGCTCAGGCTTTCCCAACACCCCCCCACCCCCATCCCCCGCAAGAATGGATGGTTCCTTCCTTTTAGGCAATGCCTTCTCGCTCTAACTGGACCAGGAGCCATGTATCCTCCCAGCCTGCATGGGGTCTGGGCTCACAGAGTGGGAACTGAGAGCAGAGCCATAACCCAACATTTTCCTGGACAAAGGACTGTGGCCATTTTTATGTCGTGGCTGTGTGCTAAAATAGTATGCCAGTAAAAATGTTTATTGAGTGTTTCCTAAATGCCAGGCACTGTTTTAAGTGTTTTCCCCCCCTATTAGGCTTATTTGTAGAAGCTGTTTTTCTTGGATGTTGATTATTTAAAATGATCTCCTGTCTGTATAGAATAATGTCTCACGTTTCAGAGGATGCAATAGTAGCATCTATAGGAGTCAATAAAAAGCAACTGTCTCCTGTTGGTCTGAGGGTTCCACCCCTATGGCAGGCGAGCTATCAGCTGCACATCTATGATTCATTCATCCGAGTGGGATTTTTTTTTCTTATTTTTTTCTTGTAGGCTTTAAAAATGCTAATGGAACATTTGAGGGGTGATTTTATTATGTCAGCCCCATCCCCAATATACCGGAAAATTCGAATAGAAGTCAACGTGGGGGAAAATGATTCAAAATATACAAATGATTCAATGCAAACAAATTTATCTTAAAAGCCACCTCTCTGGACTATGTCTGTTCCTTTCCAGGCATTTAAAATGCCACAAAGAAGAGTGCCATTTCTCTAGACAGAGGCTTCGTACTCCCTAAGATTTATGATGCAGGATATTGTTGAGGTGTCTCAGTGCAGAAGGGAGAGAGCAGGAACCGAAGCCTCCAGACTCCTAGTGATCACTAGAATGTGCTGGCATTTCCCAGGAGACTGGCAGTTTAAAGCCACCAAAATGTACTTCTTGATTCATTAATCTCTTCCTTAGGGTGGGAGTGGAGACGGGGAAATCTGTTGGAGATAAGCATGAAGCACAATATGACTTTGCCTTCTTATAAAGAGCCATCATTCACATAAATTGCATCCTTCAACCTTTCAAGGGATTAAATGCTACAAGACAGACAGCATCTGGTTCAAACAGCAGCAAATCAAAGGGGGTAACAATACACCGCACAGTGAATAACAGGCAGGCTCCTGTATCCATAGGAGGCCAAGAGCAGAGGGAAAAAGAGTCACCCTGAGAAAGGGTACACCTGTAGATGTGTCAGGGAAGATAGTGGTGACTGTAGGGATAATAAGGCCATTCTTCTAAGGTGACCCAAAGCGGCAGGCAGCCACCCTCCTCCAGGGGAGCAACAGAGCTCTCCTTGACCCAGGGACCAAAAAAGAGAATAGAGGACAGAGATTCTCCCTTCAGAAAGCCACCAGTCAGGGCCATTCATTAATGTGCAGACTCAAATTGGTTTCTTGCATGGTTTGTTAAGAGAGCAGAGGGAGACGCTGTTTGTCTGGAATTAGATAAAAAGTCGCAGAAGTTTGCCGGCTTTGTCTCGGTCCCCACTTTCCTCCCCTCCCCCACCTCAAGTCTCCTCCCCTTCATCTCCATCTCAGGCTCTCATTACTCTCATGACCTCTGCCCTTTGACCCTTTGGAGGAAGGATCAGATGCATGCCATTCACACCTCCATGTAAAGTTAATCCTCTGGCATCTCCCAGGTATTCTGTTTTAGCATACCCTGAATGAAAGGCTCTCCTCTGCTAAAGAATTTCAGGTTTCCATGCTTTTCTGACTGGTAAGCATCAAATTCTGGCTGTTTTGACTGAGGCCTATCTTGAGCGTTTCAGACCACCCTTTTCTGGAACTTTTCCTCGAGTTCTCTGGTGAGTATTAATATTGAAGGATAGAGTGCCCAGAACTATCCTAGGTGCTGTATTTGTTCAGTGGTCTCTCTTAAGTTAGTTTTACTTTCTATCAAAGTTGTACATACACCTTCTCAAACATGTCTGAAATTTAGACTCATCTGGAGAAAAGTGTTTTTAAAATCTTGAAGTCTAGACTTCACACCAGCTAAGTAAAAATCTGTCGGAGGTACGGGCCAAGTAGGGGCTTCCGAAGAAGCCCCAGGTGAGGCAGCAGGGATGTGAGCCATTGACAGAGATCTGTCATCCTACAAGGCATATTTCAAACCACACGAAACCAACAGCATCCCCCTGCCAAGCGTTACCTCCCTTATTTCCCACTTCCCAGAAGTAACAAATTCAACAATCTGAGCTGTTTCATATGACATTAACCCTTATATTTCTAAATTGCATGATCATATTGCTTCTCCTTCATTTTCCACTTTAATCATTTCTTTTTTTTTAATGTTTATTAATTTTGAGAGAGTGCGCACACACACACGGGAGGGGCAGAGAGACAGAGGATCCGAAGGGTGTCCTGTGCTGACAGCAGAGAGCCCCCAATGTGGGGCTTGAACTCACAAACCGTGAGATCATGACCTGAGCAGAAGTCAGACACTCAACCGACCGAGCCACCCAGGCGCTCCTGGCTTTAATCGTTTCTTGACTTCCCACCATGGAAAATAGGATTTAGCTCTTTCATATCACCAGACACACTGCAAAAACTCACACTGCCCAGCCCCCCGACATCATCCCAATGCTGTTATAATTTGGTTGTATCAATATTCACATTATGATGATAGTCTCTGTTTGCTTCGTTCTTCTAGGTACTTCTCTATAGTTCACCCCCACACTCTCCCCGTATTGTTCTCTTCCCAGTTGGTTTAATGTTTTGAGGAAATTACTCTCACTGCCTTGGGACCTACAACCTGGACTGCCACCACTTCAGGCCGCTTCATGGTGATCCCCCCCACCATCAGCCTGGGGATTCCCACCTTTCCCTGTGTCGGATCCTTTGTCTTCTTTGCCTTCTCTTTTGGTTTTCTTCCTTATTTTTGTGAAGTCTATCCACCAGGAGTTTCTGGGGAAAGAGTACACAGAAGCAAACTTTTGAGATCTTGACTGTCTGAAAATTCATGATTCTCTCCTGGAGTTTGGCTGGAGATAGAATTTTAGGCTGGAAATAATTTTCCCTCAGAATTTGGAAGGCATTGCTCCATTGTCTTCTGACTTTCTAGTTCCTATTGAGAAATCCAGTGCCATTCTGATACTTGATAATTTGCATGAAAAAAATTTTTTTTCTTTCTATGTGAAAGCTTGTTGGACCTTCTCCTTGATCCCAAAATTCTGAACTTTCATGATGATGTACTTGGTGTACCTTTATTTTCATCCACTGTGCCAGGTATTCAGTGAGCCTTTTGAATCAAGAAACACAAGCCCTAGGGTCTGAGAAATGCAGTAATTTCATTAACAATTTCCTCCACCCACTACTCTGTTCACTCTGTCTTTTAAAATTTTTGTTATAGTCACCCTGCTATACATTAGATTCCCAGGACTTGTTTATATTATTACTATTTTTAAAATTTTTATTTTATTTATTTTTCTTTTCTTTTGGAGAGACAGAGCGAGAGAGAGAGAGAGAGAGAGAGAGAGTGAGGGAGGGGACAGAGGGAGAAAGAGAAAATCTTCAGCAGGTTCCATGCTGAACGTGGAGCCTGACGCAGGGCTCAATGCAGGGCTCGATGCGGCCTGAGACCCTGGGATCATGACCTGAGCTGAAATTAAGAGTCAGACACTCAGCCGACTGAGCCACCCAGGCACCCCTGGACTTGTCTTATACCTGGAAATCTATACCTTTTGACCACCTTCAGCCATTTTTTCCATCTCCCATCCCCACCTCTGGGGACCAGCAATCTCTTTTCAGATTCCACACATGAGTGAAATCATACAGTATTTGTCTTTCCCTGTCTGACTTATCACATCATAATGCCCTCAGGGTCCATCCATGTTGTCACAAATGACAGGATTTCCTTCTTTCCCATGGCTGAAAAATATTCCATTGTATGTGTATGCCACATCTTCTTTATCTGTTTGCCCATCTATGGACAGTTAGTTGTTCCCATGTCTTGGCTATTGCACATAATGTTGCAATGGACATAGGAGTGCAGATATCTTTTTGAGATATTGATTTTATTTATTTTGGATAAATACCCAGAATTGGAATTGCTGGATCACATGGTATTTCTATTTTTAATTAAAAAAAATTTTTTTTAATGTTTATTTGTTTTTGAGAGAGATAGACAGAGTGCTAGCAGGGAAGGGGCAGAGAGAGAGGGAGACACGGAATCCAAAGCAGGCTCCAGGCTCTGAGCCGTCAGTCAGCACAGAGCTGGACGCGGGGCTCGAACCCACAAACTGAGAGATCATGACCTGAGCCGAAGTCGGAGGCCCAACCAACTGAGCCACCCAGGCGCCCCTCTATTTTCTGAAGAATCTCCATACCATTTTCCATAGTGGCTGCACCAATTTACATTCCCACTGACAGCACGTACGGGTTCCCTGTTCTCCACATCCTCACCAATACTTGTCATTCCTTGTATTTTTGATATTAGCCATTCTGACAGGTGTGAGGTGATATCTCACTGTGTTTTTTTAAATTCTTTAAAATTTTTTTATTAAAAAAATTTTTTTAATGTTTATTTATTTTTGAGAGAGAGAGAGAGAGAGAGACAGACTGCGCATGAGGGAGGAGCATAGAGAGAGAGGGAGACACAGAATCTGAAGCAAGGTCCAGGTTCTGAGTTATCAGCACAGAGCCTGATGTGGGGCTCAAACTCACTGATCTGGAAATCACGACCTAAGCCGAAGTCAGACAGACGCTTAACTGGTTGAGCCACCCAGGAGTCCCTCACTGTGGTTTTGACTTGCATTTCCTGTTCTCTTTTTTTAGACCTCTTATTCAGACAGTGAATCCCAAGGATTTGTCTTATAATTTTCTTATTTTTTTCTCTTCTCTTTTCCAATCCTTTGTCTTTTTGTTTTATTTTCTAGGTGATTTCTTCATCTCTAACTTCCAACTCTTTTAATAAATCTTTCATTTTTAATTTCTAAGGTCTTGTCCTGTTTACAGAATGTCCCTTGTATAGAGCCTTCTGTGTTGTTTCAAGAGTGCAATATCTTATGTCATCAAGGGCTTGGGAAATCCACAGTCAGCGGGGCAATTCGTGGCTCTGCTGACTACACTGATGTCTATCTCTGGGACTCACTGTTACACACCTGGGTGAAGTGAACAGTGGACCACCTTCAAGAGACAGAGGACAAGTTATATATGATATATGGATGTATATATACCTGCATGATATATGGACAAAAATAGTGCACAAACCCAGAAAGGCAATGTCTCCTAACGATGCAAGAAACCTCTCATCCATTACTTATTGTCTTTGAGGGTCAGCAAATAAAGGATAAATTCTCTTTTGATTGCTTTAGAATAATACAGAAGCACTTGTTCTAATCTATGATCTGATTGTTAAAGATGAAAGCTGTAGTGAACTCCATGTTTATAATAATTCCTTTTTTCTATATGCAGCTTCTCATTTTACCAAGACTGCTCACAAGTATTGCCCCATTCGGGCCTCATAAAGACTGAGCAAACAAACAGATAATTCTTCCATTTAACAAATGAGGAAAGTGCTCTTTCCTCCATACACACTGCCTTGCTAAGACACTATGGCTGTGCGATTGCACTTTGCCACATACAATGATGTAGCAAAACAGGAACAACAGTGGGGTGGAAATCTAGAAACCTGGATTTTAATCTAGACTCTATGACCAGTTAATTAAGTGAACTTGGGCAATTTATTTCTGTTTCACTAACATTTTGAGGTCCCTTCCTATGTACCAGTTATTATTCTGGGTGCTGGAGATACCAAGCTGGATAAGACACGGTTCCTGTCTCTAAATTGCTTGCAATTTGGCTGACAAGACAGAATAAACAATAACAACAAAAAAAGCAGTTTTCTATAATCACTCATGAAAGTAATATACAAATCTATGCCTTGAAAGTCTACCAGAGGGCATAATGAATTCTATCTGGAGGAGAAAAGCAGTGAAGTTTTCAAAGAGAAGATGAAAAAGAAAATCTTAAAAAAAACAACAGTAATACATTGTTTCAAGAAAACTCAAACAAAATATGTTACATACAAAGTGAAAAATCATCATAACTCCCTTCCCACCAAAAGATGAATGATGCTAGTTTGATGTTGATTAGGAAATGACATTTGATTGATGTTTTAAATGGCTACTGGAGGTTTGCCTGACACAAAAGGTGGCAAAGGTTGGAAAGAATTCAAGGCGAAGGAAATGTGCAAAGGGGGAAGGTAAAAGCACATGGTGGGTTCAGGGCACAAGCTACAGTCAGTTGTGTGTGTTCAGGGGAAAATGGCAAGAAATAAGGCAGGAGAACAAAGCAGCTGTCAAAACATGAAGGATCTTGTCTACCACGCTAAGGATTTCGGATTGTGTTCTGCAACAGTGGGGAGGCATTACAGTATTTTAAGTTAAGGTAGACAGGGTCACATCTGTATTTTGCATACCATTCAGTGGCATTGTGGAAGGTACATTATGATGGGACGAGACAGGACTGAAGTCAGAGAGACCAGTGAGGAAGTCTAGGTTAAAATGATGAGTCTGGACTAAGACAAGAGACTGAAGAGAGAAAGGAAGGGAAAAACTAGAGAGACTTTTGGGAGAGTTAGTATTAATAAGAAACTGGAAGTGAGGATAAATGAAAAGAGGGGTCTAGGATGGCTCTTTGATTTCTGATTTGAATAACTGCGTCACTAATGACATTATTAACAAAGAGAAAGAATATTGGATGGGGAGCCAGGTTTTGGGGGGAGAGAACAATGCCTGGAACACATCTGGGTGATGTACCCAGGAGGCACTGGTCATAGGAGTTTGGCAACATCCTGATCCCATGTGTCAACAATAGGTGACTCCCAGCAAGGGTACTGGCCAAGATTGGGTTAGCTGGATCAGGAAAAAATGATTACTTGGTACAGAAAAAAAACACTGATTATTAGTATTAGGACTAGAGGAATAGTATTAAGCGTCTGATCTAAGCAGTGAATATGAAATCATAAAAAGAAAGAAGTCAAAGAGTCAGGAAGTTAGGGGATGAGAAATAGCATGCAAGGCAGAGTATACATGTATAAAGGAAGAGTACAAGATGTGGGCTGTAAGAGACCATGTGAAAGTCCTTTTTTCATTATTGGTTCTGACTGAGGATCTTGGAGCCCACCTTCCGGCTTAAAGTGCCATTCATTCCTGGGTCCAGATGTAGCAGGCGAGAGCATGCTCAGGTTTGCCTAGTGGAAACTCCCAGCCCATCTGAGAAAGGTGGGTCATCTTTCTATGGTCCTTTCCCTTCCTCTGCACCAAGTGCTAGAACTAGCTTTGGCTCCAGCCTCCAAGATGAAAGGAATGAGGAAGCTGGAAGGAGAAGGGGTATGGGTTCTGAGTCCATGCAAAGACCTAAAAATTGAACTTGGGTTTGTATCAGGGTTGCACCTCATTATCACAGGATGTTGAGCCCTCCTTGAGATGTGTCTCTAGGCTCTGCAAGCAATCATTCTTACTTAGAACCCAAGTGGATGGTCTCAAGCACACGTCTGGGCCTACATCCTTACCGGTCTTTTTTTTTTTGGCCAGGGAAATCGTCATACTTACTGTATGTATGCTTGGTTGGGGTGGGCCAGGAACAGAGGCAGATGTAATAAGGGATTTGAGCCTTTAAAAGAATCTTGCTGCCCCAGAAGTTCAGAAAAAATGTTACCCTTGTCAACTGGACTATACTACTGCTGCAGGTGCCCGAAGAGAGTCCAGCAACAGGCTTATATTGATTGGTTCAGGTCCAGGAAGAGTCAAATGTGAACATTCTAGTCTCTCCTTTCAAGGGTGTGAGGAGGTTCTATTCATCAGGCCAAAGGACTTCAATGTGTAACCTAGATTATTATTACATTTTTTACTGTTTAAATTGTTCTGAGTGGATCAGAAATGCAGGATTCCTCCCTGTGCACCCTCTGAAATATTTAATCAGGTTAGAAGACATCCGGAAAAATCCAACCACCTGTTAGAAAACAGATTGGTCTACAGCACCGTCTGCTTTTTGTAGTCAGCCACCTTAGTTTTAGTGGGTAATGGCTTCCCACCCCCATGCCCAGCCACAAGAACTTGACCATCATATTCTCCCAGGTTGGCTCTGACTCAGGCAAGTTTGAAGGTTGTGTTGGCTAAACCAAGGCAAACCAACATATTCCCAGATGTTTTAGAGTCTACCACCAATCAGGTCTGTAGTTGGACCCCCCTCATTTCTCTCCCACTCATCCTATCCGCCCCCCAAACACAGTCCACACCCCAAAGTAGAGAGAAAGAATAATAAAGAGAAGGAAGGAGGAAAATAAGGAGAAAGAGGCAGGATAAATACATTCATTACTTTAGAGGAAAGAGAAAGGAGTTAAGAGAGCTCCCACCTGACAACTTCTGTCGATTTGGGTGGATTAGAAGGACTAAGATGGCGGAAGGCTAAAGCAGTGGGGTCATTGAAGGTTCCGGGGAAAGTGTGATAGAAATGACCAACAATGGGGCACAGTTGTGAAGGAGGAGGTGTGAAGAGAAAGGGAGTGAATCTAGAAGACCAATGATACATTATAAGTACAGGAAGTGAATAAGGACTAGACGATGTGATGTGGTTGAAAAGCAGGTTCAGCTGGAGTGGGTACAGGAGTGGGCAAGTGGTAGGCTAAACAGTGACCCCTCCCCCAAAAATTATATCCACAACCTAATCCCTGGAACCTGTGATTGTTACCTTACATGGCTAAAAAGGAACTTTGCAGATGTGATTAAGTTAAGGATCTTGAGGTGGGGAGATTATCCTGGGTTATCTAGGTGGGCTAAATGCAGTCACATACCCTTGTAGAGGGAGATTTGGCACACAGGAGAAGGTACTGTAAGCACAGAGGCAGAGACTGGAGTGATGTGACTACAGGCCAAAAATGCTGGCAACCCCCAGAAGCTGGAAAAAGCAAGACTTCTCCCCTACAGGATGCAGAGGAATGGAAATGTGGCCTTGCCAACACTCGGTGACACTGATTTTGGACTTCTGGCCTCTAGGTTTTTTGTTTGTTTTTGTTTTGTTTATTTTTTTGATGTTTATTTTTTTATTTGATTTTTTTAAATGTTTATTTATTTTGGAGAAAGAGAGAGAGAGACAGAGCACAAGTGGGGGAGGCGTAGGAGAGAGGGAAACAGAATCTGAAGCAGGCTCCAGGCTCTGAGCTGTCAGCACACAGCCCGATGTGGGGCTCAAACTCACGAACTGTGAGATCATGACCTGAGCTGAAGTCAGATGCTTAACCTATGGAGCCACCAAGGTGCCCCTGTTTGTTTTTGTTTTTTAATGTTTTATTTATTTTTGAGAGAAAGAGAGAGAGAGACTCCATGAGTAGGGTAGGGGCAGAGAGAGAGAGAGAGAGAGAGAGAGAGAGAGAGAACAGAAGATCCCAAGCAGATTCCATGCTGACAGCAGCCAGCCCAACACGGGGCTAGAACCCATGAACCTCAACCGAAGTCAGACGTTCAACCGGACTGAGCCACCCCAGATGCTCCCTGGCCTCTAGAACTTTGAAAGAATAAATTTCTGTTGTTTTAAGCCACCAGGTTGGTGGTAATTTGTTATAGCAGCCACAGAAAACTGATACAACTGGTTATGAAGATAGGGTCACAGAGTTTCACAAGAGGAAAGTTGTTTTGGACAAGAATAAAAACCAACTTGTAGCCACGTAGTTATTAAGAGTAGAGTGGAAGCTAAGTGAACTTGAAATAAACTTCATAATGGTTAAAAAAAAGAAAGAAACATCATAAGTGCTGACATGTGCTAGGAACTGGCTAGACATCTGAGGTACATTATCTCATTTAATTCTTACAGCCACCTCTTAAGGTAGGCTTCTTACCCCATTGTTTTTTGTTGGTGAGAAGATGTACTGCAGAGTGATTAGAAACCATGGTGATCGTGGAGATGGAAATTTGAAGTCTCATATCTATCTCCAAAGTTGGGTTTATATTCACACTACGGTGAAACCAAGGCTCCCATGGTTGCTGGGTGCCTAGCAGACACAGAAGTTGGAGCGAAGAGGAAGACTAAACGTCTTTAACAAATGCTCAACTCTAACCCTGAACCTGAGATGCCTGTGTGCTTTGAAAGGGTGGGAGGGGACCCTTTCATGTTCCCTTTCATGGACAGTGGTATCATCATGGACATGTCCTTTCATGGACAGTGGTATCTTTAGGGCAAAGTCAGGCCTATTA
Source organism: Panthera uncia (assembly GCF_023721935.1). NCBI lineage: Eukaryota > Metazoa > Chordata > Mammalia > Carnivora > Felidae > Panthera > Panthera uncia. The sequence goes on along the minus strand of NC_064811.1, from coordinate 157,628,092 downwards.
GGACAAGGAAGCAGAGAAGGCACATTCCATAAAAGAGAGACTTCTTGGCTGTGGAACTGGAAATTGCAGAGGACACAGTGAAAGGCATGAGAAAGGGAATCTTAGAGACTCCCTGATCCAGCAAAGTAGCCATAGAACAGCATAGAAATCCTCTCATATAGGGTTGATGGGGGGTGGGAGGGAGGGGAGGGTGGGGGATGGGTATCGAGGAGGGCACCTTTTGGGATGAGCACTGGGTGTTGTATGGATACCAATTTGACAATAAATTTCATATATTGGAAAAAAAAAGAAATCCTCTCATATAAACACTTAGAAATAAAATAAAAGTATAATAATTGTGGGGGGCCGGGCCCCGGTGCCAGGCTGAGACCGGGTCGAGAAATGTTCCCCGTTGACTCAAGCCAACCTGGTGGTTCCCCCTCCCATTCATGTGGGAGGCCGGCCCCGGCGCCAGGCTGAGACCCACATATAATAATAAAAATAATAAATATAATAAAATAAAAATATAAAATATATATTTATATATTCATATGTAAAAATTATATAAAATATAAAATAAATATAAAATATAAATAATCATATATAAATACATAAAATATAAATAAAAATATAAAAATTATATAAAATAAAAATAAAATAAAATAAAAAATAATAAAAATAATAATAAAATAAAAGACTTTTATAAAATAAAAGTCTTTTTATTTTTATTTATTTTTTTATTTTTTTTAACCTTTATTTATTTTTGAGACAGAGAGAGACAGAGCATGAACAGGGAGGGGCAGAGAGAGAGGGAGACACAGAATCCGAAACAGGCTCCAAGCAGTCAGCACAGAGCCCGACGTGAGGCTCAAACTCACAAACTGTGAGATCATGACCTGAGCTGAAGTCGGACGCTTAACCGCTTAACCGACCAAGCCACCCAGGCGCCCCAATAAAAGTCTTTTTAAATGTATGACAACAACACAGCAACCTCATTAAAAAAAAAATGAAGTTATTGACTATATGCAAATAGTCAATAAACCTATGAAAAAATGCTCAGCTAGTCGTTAGGGAAATGCAAACCAAAACCACAGTGAGGTACCACACCCGTTAAGATGTCTATATAGGATGGCTGCTATAAAAACAAAAACAAAACAACAGAAAATAACAAGTGTTAGCAGGGATGTGGAGAAATTGGAACCCTTGGGTGCTGTCAGTAGGAATGTAAAATGGTACAGCCACTATGGGAAACATATGACAGCTCCTCAGAAAATTAAAAATAGGATTACCATATGACCAGCAATTCCACTTCTGTGTATATACCCAAAAGAATTAAAAGCAGAGTCTTGAAGAGATATTTGCACACCCACATTCCTAGCAGCATTATTCACAATAATCGAAAGATGGGGCAACCCAACTGTCCGCTGATGGATGAACGAATAAACAAAGTGCTACATGCATACAATGGAATACTAACCTGCTAAAAATGAAGAAAATTCTGACATATGCTACAAGATGGATAAACCTTGAAGACATGCTAAACGAAGTAAGCCAGTCACAAAAGGACAAATATCAGATGATTTTACTTATGTAGGCAAATTCATAGAGACAGAAGGTAAAATGGTTGTTGCTAGGGATTAGCAGGGGAGGAATAAAGAGCTATACTGTCTAATGGATACAGAGCTTCAGTTTTGCAAGATGAAAAGAGTTCTGTGGTTGGATGGTAGTGACTGTTGCATGATGTGAATGTACTTAACGCCACTGAACATACACTTAAAAATGGTTAAGATGGTAAATTTCATGTGTATTTTACCACAATTTTTAAACAAGTAAAACTAAAATAAATAAAGCATGGATGAGCTTGACAGGTAGAAAAGGAATCTCCCGGTTATGAAGTGAAAAAGGAATAGCTCGAACAGCAGATTCTGGAACTTGTGCAGCAGTGGCCCCAGGCAGATGATCTGACCCAACAAAGGAGAAGGGCTTGGCCTTTAACACCCGTGCAGGACAGGAGATGACACCCCAAGCCTGGGTGAAGTAAGGGTTAGACTGAGTCCCCTATGTAAAGCTCAGATGCTCTCAGGAAAGCTGGCAACCCAAAAAGATATCAAGGAAGCTCATCTCTGCCCTGACTCTAAATGGAAAAGAACAGTCCCCTATGAAAAATCAAAACCCCAGTCATGTGTCTAGCACAAGTTTAGAGCCCCAATATCTACTACCTGCATCAGAAGGAAACTCCAAGCCAAAAAATTAACATAAAATTGGTCTTTAGCCAGTGATACCCCTAGGATACCTGGCAGAAGCAAATATTAAATCACTGGAGTTAATCTTCAACACTCCAGGCCACAGAGAATTCCACAGGAAAAATAAAGCCCTGCCTACAATAAAAATCTATAAAAACAGAAATAATATACCATGTACAAGAGTCAACAGTCAAAATAAACAGGAGGGGTTAAACTCCTCAATACTTTACATAGTAGACAAACTGTTGAATAGAGACTACAAAACTAGTATTTTTAAATGGTTTTTAAATCAAAGAAGGATATTCCTAAGAACAGTACAAGACGCTATTTTAAAAAGAATAGAAAGATTTCAGATTAGCCAGAGGAAACTCCTAGAAATGAAAAATATGGTTACTGAAACTAAAAGTGCAAGGGGTACATTAAGTAGCAGATTAGACACACAAAAGAGAGAATTAGTGACATGGAGGAGGGATCTGAGGAAATATTCCAGAATGCTCCAGAGACAGACAAAGAGATTAGATATATATTAAAAAAAAAAAAAAAAAAAACAGATTGAGAGACAGGATGAATGAAAAGAGCCAATATATGTCTCATAGGAGTACCAGAAGAAGACAATAGAAAGAAGAAACAATACTCAAACTCTAATATCTGGGTCCCAAAAATAGCCTTGCCAATTACTGTCTTACAGTGGGGCAAATATTTTAACCTCTTTTGACCAAGTTTTCCTGATTGTACCATGGTTGGTTATAGGACCCTGTTTGAGAATTAAATGAGATAACATATGTAGAGCACAGCACATAAGAAACATATAATGTATGTGGCTGTTATTTTTTTTTAACATTTTAAAATTTTTATTTACTTATTTATTTGTTTATTTTTGAGAGAATGAGGGAGAGAGTGAGCAAGGGGCAGAGAGAGAGAGAGAGAGAGAGAGAGAGAGATAATCCCACATAGGCTCTGCACTGTCAGTGCAGAGCCTGACTCAGGGCTAGAACTCATGAACCATGAGATCATGACCTGAGCCAAAGTTGGATGCTTAACCCACTGAGCCACCCAGGCGCCCCTATGTTGCTGTTATTGTTGTTCACAGGAATTACCCCATGTTGTTAAAGATTCAAACAACTGTTGAAAGAATCACATAGAAGATAAATAAAAATAAATCCATACCTAGACACTCTATACTAAACTGCAGAACATCCAAGATTAAAATCTTACAGTAACCAGAAAGATAGACATATGACCTACAAAGGGACAATAATTAGACTCACGGCAAGGATCCTTCTCAATAGCAACAAAAGAGGCCAGAAGAGAAAGAAAATGTCTTCCATGTGCTGAGGGAAAAAAACTGTCAAACTAAAATTTGATAGCCAGATAAATTGCCATTTACTATTGAAGGTGAAATAAAGGTATTTTTCAAAGTAAAAAAAGAAGGAGGAGGAGGAGGAGGAGGAAGAGAAGAAGGAAACCAATTCCAGAAGGAAGACATGGTATGCAAGAAGCAGCAGTGAGGGGCACGTGGGTGGCTCAGTCACTTAACCGTCCTGACTCTTGATTTCAGCTCAGGTCATGACATCACAGTTCGTGGGATCAAGCCTCGCATTGGGGCTTGCTTGTGATTCTCTCCCTGTCTGTCTGCCTCTCCCCTACTTGCTCTCTCTCAAAAGAAATGGTGGGGGGTGGGTCGGGGAGAGTCAAGGAAATGGGTCTGTGGGAGAGCAAAGGCAGCCCAGGAATTTCTGTCGTGGGCGACCATGGCAGAGGAGAATGGGGTAAGGATTACGGGATTACGGAGGAGAGACATGAATGGAAAGCTAATTAGAATTTTGGTGAGGGGACATAAGGGCCCTCCCAGGGGTTTTGAAGGAATTGAGTCACTTTCTGGGCCTCAGCTTCCTTGTCTGCAGTGCAGAGTTGGAGGGTATTTGTCTCTGATGCCCCTTCTGCTCAGACATTCTACAGTGCTGGATAGAGTCAGGGAGACGTGAGGCCAGAGCACCTGAGAATAGCAGGGCTAATTGTATGGAGACTCCTGGAACTCTGAGGGTGACCTCAATCTGGCTCTGAAAACAATGCAGCCGCCAATATTGGACATGAAAAGTCCCTCCCAGAAGAAGGGGAAAGAATGGGCCTGAGCGTGGCACAGACATAAATGCAAGAGGCAGATGACAGGCAAAATCCTAAAAAGCCACATCCTGCCTTCCAAGCTGCTTTCCAAAGGCTCTGAGTTTGACAGAAATCCAAACATGTCTTGTCTTGGGCACTTTCCCCTTTAATTTTCAAACTGATGTATATTTTAAGGGAAATTTAATCCGTGTGGCTCTGAATTATGTACAACAAACTCCTCTAAGGGACACTTGGTGCTGGGAGCTTTTTGCAAATTTGGAAGATCTTACTACAAGATGCTCTTTCTGTTTGTTTGTTTGTTTGTTTTAACTGATTCCGTTTCCATCTCCTTCTACCCAAAGTCCAAGAGTTTGGTCAGATGCTAGGAACCTGCTGGATAAGGGCTCTACACTTACTCTTCCTCCTCTTCCTTGGCGGTCAAAGGGAACTTATCCAAGCCAAGGGGGAATGGAGCTTAGCTCTGTCAATGGAACTGTTGTCCTTGATCCCAGCATGAACAGGGCCTTACTTTGCTTCTCAGGCACAATGGCTGCGTTTGAGGCAGAGTTGGCAAACAGGACTCCAGTTTCCAAACCGTGTTTCCTTAGGTGGTAATCGACACCCCACCCAACCTTGTTCTCCAGTGGCAAACCTCACAGAAGCATGTTGGTGGCTCCTACTCTTCTGCTGACCAGAGCCCAGTTCCACAAGCCCCAGGAGAGGAAGGAAGGTATGCAGCCAGGCTGGGCAGAACCTCCATCGTTCTCCAGTTCTGCTGGCTAAGAGCACGTGGTCCCAGCTGACTCCGTGGCTTCGGCAGTTCCGTGGTATACCTCACTTCCAGGAATCTTACCCAGCCCGGGGTGGAGAGCCTCGTCACGTATTTACCCACAGCCTGGTTCCAAGATGCAGAATCATGCCACTGGAAAGAATTTCCAGTCTGTGACTTCGTCCCCCACAGTTTCTACATTTCCTTGACAACTGGTGATGATCTGGATGTTTAAAGCACATCTTCTCTCATACTTTCACATTCTTACTCATTTAATTTAATTAACTTCAAGCAGGGGCTGCAAAGTCCAATCAGATGAAAGAGTCAAATCTTGCCAGTTAAAAAGCATCATGAGAGCTGAAAACAACCTCAGGGCTGCTTTTCTACATTATCCACCCGCCCGCCACCCCCCCCCCCCACCTCTTTAAGGTTGGAATTATTCAAAGGAACTGTTTATGTGGCTTAATTTTAGGGCTGACCTTCCCTCAGTAATATCCCTGTGACATCTGCTATTCCATTCCTAACGGTTATTAGCCATCTCGTCTGTGTTAAGAATGCTGGAGGAAGAAAAGAGAGGAATTTGGAACACACTTGTAAAATGCATATACTCTTGGAAATTAAAGCACACCGAATCCAAAACACTTGATGTAAATGAGTTAATTAGAACAGGAAGCCCAGTGAGACAATGTGGTTTAGTGAAAGAATGTTGTGCTTGGAGTCCAAAAAATAGAGATTGAATTCTGTCTCTACTCTCGTTCTCTGCCTTAGTTCCCTCATCTGTAAATTGGTGATAACCATCCTTCTCTCATTATAAGACAGTGATTAAGATTTAAGTGTGTGTGTGTGTGTGTGTGTGTCCAGGAATATCTTCTGTAATGACTCTGTGCATGTCAGCATACTTTTTTTCCAAAAAAAATTTTTTTTTGAAGAGAGAGTACAATCAGGGGAGGGGCAGAGAGAGTGGGACAGAGGATCTGAAGCAGGCTCTGCGCTGTGGGGCCTGAACTCACAAACCATGAGATCATGACCTGAGCCGAAGCCAGATGCTCAACTGACTGAGCCTCCCAGGTGCCCCAAGGTCAGCACATTTTGAGGGTGGAGGCCATGAGAGAGGAGGGAGGAGAGAAGATGTGGCCCCAGGATTTGCCACAGGCTGATGCAGTGCTGAGTCCTGATGAACTCTCCAACAGCTAGCCTCTGAGTCCACCAGGCTTCTCACTATTGGACCAGACTTCCCCATGATGATACTTAGGAACTGAAAAAGGTCTGAGGCACCTGAGTGGCTCAGTCGATTAAGCCTCACGGTTTGTGAGTTGGGGTTCCACACTGACAGTGTGAAGCCTGCTTGGGATTCTCTCTCTCCATCTCTCTGCCCCTCCCCGACTTGTGTGCACTTGTGCTCTCTCTCTCTCTCTCTCTCTCTCCCTCTCTCCCTCTCTCAAAATACATGAATAAACTTAAAAGCAAAAAAAGAATTGCAAAAGGTCTGAGTGTCTGTCATCGCTTAGGGTTCCACTCAACACACTCAGAGCCTCTCTGACGCAGCCTGTCATCTCTGGGTCCCCTCCACCAGTGTGTGCCGGTCTGCTCCCCGTCTTGGCTCCTCAGCGGAAGGCGAGACCCAACTGGACAGTTGGAAGCTACCTGGTGGCATTTTAATGAAGACTGTTATGCCTCAGGTGTAACTTTTACTGACTCCTAGGGAAGCCTGCTCACCTCTGCTTGGGGCACCTTTATTCTGGCTTCATAAAATATTGTTTATAAGGCCAGGCTCAAATAAAGTTAAAACAGTACAGCAGGGTGGCAGAGATGGGTTATAAGACTCCAGCCCATTACACAAGCAGATTCCCTGTAGCCCCTGTATCCACAGACTGGTGGATCATCCCCAAGAGTTATTTTTCTCTTCATTTGAGCAGATTTCCCCCAAGGCAGGCTCTGGAGCTGCCTGCCAGACCTTGGGAATGGGGAGAAACGTGGGGCTGACATGTGAGCCCCGAGCTGCAGCGGGCGGGGGGATGCTGTTTCACCTCTGGGCTTGGAAAAGCCGCCTGACTTTTGGGAGGGAGCCTAATTGATTCTCCCGGTGGTGGCACTGTGGTGGAGACCCCTGGAAAGAATGATGTTTAGGGCCAGGGTACCAGTGCCCAAGGCACACACACTTCCTTTAATTAATGGGAGCACAATGCCAACAAACACACCGGCATCTGGGAAGTGAGGGCGACTAACAGGCAAGCCTCCTGACTTCCTCAGGGAGTGCCCTGCCAGCCAGGATTATTCGCTGTTCTTGTTCCCTTGCACACAAAAACCCCCCCTGTGCTTGGCTGGGAGGCCCGCCCCGGGTGCTGGCAGACCCCCAGTCCAGCGGCACTGCCTAAGCTTGTCTTCCAGCCTCTCTGGCAGGGATGTTGCTCTTGAGTGGCTCCTTTGAAGCATTCAGAAAAGCCAGGGGACCTTTCTACCTCCTGACCTTAAATGGTCATTAGCTTCCCTTTTTCTCTCATTTGGTATCTCAGGGCTGTGGCTATTTCTACCGATAAACTTCTTCTTCTTCTCTCTCCAGATCTCCCACCATCGCCACCTACCCCCACCCTGCAGGGTCTGAAATTGTCTCTAGCACATGCGAAGCCCACCCAAGCAAGGAGCGGGGCTGCCCAGTCTGTGGCTTTTCCCACACTCCACGTCAGTCAGTGCCTCTCATTTCTAGAGCAGTCTTCCCTGAGATATGCTCTGTGAGTCTCTTTTGATTCCTGGCAATTGCAAACATGGCTTGAGAGACAGTGATTCATTCAGGAAGTGTTATACACCAAGTTATGTGCCAGGCACTGGGTACTGAGGACTCCAGGCACCTGAGGTCAGATTCCTTTCTACGTAAAGAACCAGAGTTAAGCGCTCTAGTAGTATGTCCAATGGGCTATCGGTGCACAGTGGAGGGACCATCCTGGCTGTGCACAGACTATGTGAATCAAATGCAGACTTATAACTAGCTGTGATAAATGCAGATTCCCAGGTCTCATCCCAGGACCCTCCAAATCAGAATCTCAGGGAGGGAGGCCCAGGAAGATGTATTTTTGAGGAGTTTCTTAGATGATTCTTATTCACACTAAATTTTGAGAACCACTGTCCCATTTGAGAGCCTCTGTTCTGGAAGCAGTTAGGCAGGGTGCACAGAGGTGATTACATTTGAGGTTTTTAAAAAGGTAATAGTCTTTATTTAAATTTTGATTTTCCTTGAAAGAAATTATCAAAGGATTCAGTAATTATTTGTGACAAGCTTAGTGTGTGCTGGGCTGTGTAGAAGGCAAACATTATTATCTCATTCTACAAAAGAGACAATTTAGCCTTGGAGAACTTGATGCATGGTGGACATAGAATTCAAACCAAGCTATTCATACTACACGTAGAAAGCCTATTTTGATCTGTTTCAGTAATGGAACTAAAACTTTGCCCCTTCATGTGCTCTAGAGTTTAGACTACATCCTGTAGGCAACAAACACTGAGTGTTTTTGAGCAAAGGTATTACACTGGCAGATCTTTGGATAGATAACTCTGGGAAGATTATCTTGGAGAAATAACTCTGACCACCAAAAATAAAAAGCGACTATGATAATCCAGGTAAGAAATGACAAAGGTCCAAACTAAGGCAATTGCAGGGTGAATGGAGAATAGGAGAATGGACAAATAGAAGGTCCTCTATAAGACATGATGACTGGACAAGGGGACGGAGATGTGTTGGTGCTCCACAACAATTCTCTCTCATGGCTTTAGAAAACTGAGTGTACACTCTTGCCACTGGCCAAGGCAGAGAATGCTAGAAAACAGTAACTGCCATAGGACAAAGTGTTTATGATACTGAACCATTGCTCTTCTCCCTCCCCTACAATCTACTTGGCTTTCCCAACTTGGTTTTTGCTATCCTCCCAAGAGTATGACAAGCCCTGATGTAGTCCAGCTACTGTGAGGACATTATCAGCTCTCAGTTTTGGCCGAGAGAAAACAGTGGGTTCACTAAGTGCTTTGCTTACAACAGGATTTCATCATATTGTCTGTGGGCAGCTTCATGATTCCTGGTTCAGACTTCTCTTAACTGAAAAAGCATTGAAATGTCTCTGGATGAGCATCTCATGCTCTCATGTCCACTACCGTGGAAACTGGGGGAATGCTGTTCCTTTGCAGATTTTTTCCCAGCTGTGCATTCACAAGCCACATGGAAGCCTGCAAGTCCTGTCCGATCACAGGCTGAAAACTCAAGCTTGAACAGTACTTACTCAGTGGCCCTGTGTGATGTATCCACAGCCAGGGGACTGACGCTTTGGCTACTCCTCGAAACCCAGAGCAGTGAGCAGAGGCCAATTCAATTATTAAGAGGAGTTCTTACAGCCTTGAAATTGAAATAGCTGGTACAGATTTGGTCCCAAGAAGAAGAACATTGCAGTCAGATTTCCTGGTTCTCCTGAGCCCTGACAAAGCACAGCCTGAGCCGAAGACGAGTACAGAGCTGGGGTTGGCCCAGAAGGTGATAGTCTCAGTGGATAGTGGCTTAAAACAACCAATATATATATATTTTTTCACATAGCTCCTGTGGGTCAGGAATGTAGGAACAGCTTACCTGGGTAGTTCTGGCTCTATGTCTCTCATGAGGTTGCAGCCAAGTCATTGGCAGGGGCTACAGTCATCTGAAGACTCGAATGAGGCTGGAGGATCCACTTCCAAGCTCATTCATATGGCTCTTTGTAAAAAGCGCCAATTCCTTGCTCTGTAGGCCTCTCCATAGGGATGCTCGTGACATGGAAGCTGGCTTTGCCCAGTGCACATGAGACAGAGAGACAGACAGACAGTTAGGGAGACAAAATGAAAGCCATAGTGTCTTTTAAATTTTATTTTTTGACATTTATTCATTTTTGAGAGACAGAGAGAGAGCACAAGTGGGGGAGGGGCAGAGAGAGAAGGAGACACAGAATCAGAAGCAGGCTCCAGGCTCCGAGCTATCAGCACACAGCCCAACGTGGGGCTCGAACTCACGAGCTGTGAGATCATGACCTGAGCTGAAGTCAGATGCCCAACCGACTGAGCCACCCAGGCGCCCCTACAGTGTCTTTTAAATTCTAGTTTCAGAAGTGGTATATCATTATTTCTGCCATTTTCTGTTGGTCACGCAGACCAACCCTGGTACAATGGAGAGAACCACACAAGAGTGAGTATCAGAAGGCAGGGGTCACTAGGGCAGTCTTGGAGGATGGCTACCACACTGAAAGTTCCCATAGTGCACCTGTTAAACAGCCAGAAGGAAAGACAATGCAACCCACTATACTTCATTTGGCTTTTGCCACCTTATTACAGTGTAGGAAAGGGTGTGAACTTTGCTGCCTGCATTTTGACCTCCAGCATTTCCATCCCATTCCCTTAACATACAACGGCAGCCCTCTAAACTTCCATTGCATTTAGACTTAACACTTTTACAGTTCAGCAGAGTTCATCATTTTCCTTATCGTTTTACATACTTAGATGGTTTCCTCAACCAGATTGTAGGCTCCTTATGAGAAGGAAACATAGGTCTTCTTTTTATTTGTAAACGGGAGTAGTAGCAATGCTGGACACATTGTAGCTGTTTAATCAAGAGTTATTTACTGAACTGATGGATTCAGAAACCCTTCTCAAATCCTCCTTTTTATAGTCTGGGAAGTTGAGGAGTCAGCAAGGAAAAAACTTGGTCAGATGAGTCATCAGTCAAGTCCAGAGCAGATCTCCATAGGCAGCTGCTCATCCCAGCTGGAAAAGGAAGACTGGCTCTTAGTCCGAGACTCGGGGGCTGCCGGCTGCATCTAGCTGGGGCTCGTGATCACGCCTCTCTTGCACTGAGCTGTCCAATAACTCATGAGGCTGTTGGAAGCCTCATTTCTGCACAGCCTGGGCCTGTTGCGTGCAGTTTGCCAGGCAAGCACTAACGTTTCCAGAGGAAATGGTCACTAACAAGCAGAACTTCCTTTTAAATCTCTCCCTGATTTGTGACATGGCTCTGAAATGGGAAGCATGTCTGTTCTGCAGAGCAGAAGGGCCACTTGGCCTCACACAATGTCATCAGCACACACCAGTGAGTCATATGGATCTCACTCTGCTCCTTTCTATTCTGCTCCTTAGCACTAGGTCATACAACAGTTGGTGATCTAGGAAAGAAAGCTGTACTCAGCCCAGTGCTAGCATAATACCAAACAAATGCATTTTGCAGTTGACGTATCTAAGTGGCAACACCAATACCTCACATTGGAATTGCAGTGAGGAGAACTCCCCACTATCTGCTTTTCAGTTGCCTTAGGTTTACCTGGGGTTAATGGGTCCCTACTAAATGCTTCATTATTCAAAATGGCCTTTGGAAACCCATGCCTTTTGTTCTTTCAGCGAATTCACCTTAGTTCTTGTGTTGTCTGCACCTCAGCTTTTCCTATCAGTGGTTTTGCATTTGTGGTAACTATGGGAGAAAGCCTGTGAAAAATGCTTTGCTATATTACATTGCCCCCTGGCTCCAATGAATTGCTCCGTAAATCACGATATTGTTAAAGTGTCCTAGCAAAACTAAACCACTTTCGGAGTCTCAGAGAGCACAAGGATATTAATCAGAGACAAACACTGCGGAAGGGACATTTTAAAAAAAGAAAAAGAAAGAAAAAAACCACAGTTTTTAATGTGTGGAGTCTGGAGAAGAGCGTACATTGGGACTAGGGCCAAACCAGAATATCTTTACTCTTTCACAAATACTCTGATATGGGAATGCATTATCTCTGAACATTTTAAGCCCATTTAGTTTCATAGCAAAACAATATTGAACACCTGCTGCATCTTAATGATGTAGTTCAAGCAGCACAGGGTGAGGACAGGAGTGGTGGGGGTGGGGGCTCCGTACATCAGGAAGAACCATTAATCAGCTTCAGCTGGGCCCCACAGTGTTTGTGGAGCGGATGACAGGCACGGGCATCTTACAGATACACTTGAGTGCACCTGTCCTTGACTATAGTGCAACAAAGGCAGTAAACCTGGCTCCTCGAGTCCTAGGCTGTAGGTACAAACCTCAGGGAGGGGAAGCGGTAACAGCAGCACAGGTTCTCGGGTTACTGCCTAGGACAACTGGTCAGCGGACCAACAGCCTTCATTGAGAGGCTATAAACCACTCCACACTAGGTATGATGGAAAAACACAAGCAAAAAAAAAAAAAAAAAAAAAAAAGAGACCAAATTCTACTATTCTGGAACTTCAGTCAACAGAAATGTTGCTCAAAATAAGTGACACTTGCTCATCTTTTTGTTGCTTGGATTTCTCGCGACAACATTTGGTTTCTTCTTTTTCTTTTCCCAGTTTTAAGGAGATACAATGGACATATCACATTGTGGAAGTAGAAGGTGTACAGTGTGATGATTTGAAGCACGTCTATGGTGTGAAGTGTTTACCACAATAAGGTTAGTTAACGCACAACCTTCACATGACATATTTACCATTTTGGTGCTGTTGTTGTGGTGAGAACATTAAGGATCTCCTGTCAGAGCAGCAAGTATACAGCACAGTAATAGGAGCTATAGTCACTGCACCATTGTACTTTAGATCCCCAGAACTTCTTCATCTTATAACTGAAAATTTGTACCCTTTGACCAACATCTCCTCACTTCCTTCACCCTTCAGCCCCTGGAAACCACCATTCTACTCTCTGCTTCTGTGAGTTTGGGTTTTTCAGACTCTACATATAAGAGAGATTATACAGGATGTGCCTTTCTCTGATTTATTCCATTCAGCATTATGCCCTCCAGGTCCATCCATGTTGTCACAAATGGCAGGATCTCCTATTTTTTTTTATGGATGAACAATATTCCATTATCACGTATGCACACTATCACATATCCTTTATCCATTCATCTGGTGGTGGATGCGAAGGTTGCTTCCGACATAGGTTGGCTGTTGTGAATAGTGCTGCAATGACCCTGGGGGTGCTGGAATTTCTTCAAGACAGTCGTTTCATTTCCTTTGGATTTATACCCAGAACTGGGATTGCTGGATCATAGGGTAGTTCTAGTTTTAATTTTTGGAGGAACCTCCATATTGTTTCCCACACTGGCTGAAACAATTTACTTTCCCAGCACCAGTGCACAGGCTTCCCTTTTCCTCACATCCTTATCATCACTTATCTCTTGTCTTGTTGATGATGGCCATTCTAAGAGGTGCGAGATGATATTTCTTTTGTGGTTTTGACTTGCACTTCAGGGTTTGGTTTCTAATGGAATCTGACTTAAAGTGGATGGCTTGTGTCCTGAAACGATTTATCATCTAATGATAAGTGACAAGCACAAAAAAGTACTGTCCCTAAACAGATATTAGAGACAAACTTTTTAAATCCCAGACCTCCAAAATAGAATCTAACAAATGGAGAAAGGGGCAGTCTTCCACTGACTAATTGCAAAGAAAGCATTGCAACAAAGGTCAACCTTTTCAAATCCCTTCTTATCTCTTTACCCTCTTCTTCATTCCCCAAACACACAATGAAGATAAAAGTCACTTGAAATGTAACTTGACCTTTTAAGATTTTGGCATATAATGATTATGATTAAGCAGATGGACTTGGGGGTCAGCAGGCCTGAGTGTGAATCGTGGTTCCATGTGCTTCTGGTCAATTACATCGACTCTCTAGGCCTCAGTTTCTTCATCTGTGAAATGAAAATAATAACAGCATTAACCTTATATACTTGTGAGAATGAACTAAGGCAATTCACATGGGGGGGGGGCTCAGAACATTACCAAGTAGTAAGTGCTCAATAATGCTATTTAATATAAACATTATTATATATACATATATCATAACCATATTACTTATGGATGCATACTGTCACACTCTATTCTGTGTGTGTGTGTGTGTGTGTGTGTGTGGAGTTTCAAGCATTTATTTCTTAGATCCTCCATTTTTCATTGGATTTAGATACAGCCGTGAGATATTATGCACAATCAAATTATTTATAAATTTTAGCAGCATTCAAATCCAAGTGCTTACTGCAAATCATTTTTCCCAACCTAGGAAAAACAAGATTCACCAGCTACAACACACTTTTTTTTAAAAAGGGCATACTTTACATACTGTTTTGGTCATCTCTTTTAAACATAAAATGTATTATGAACATTTTAACACATCATGAGCCTCCCAAAACATCATTTTTAATGGCTTCCATGTATGCCATTACATGGATGTACTCTAAAATATTTCACCAGTCTCCTATTGTTGGACAATTAGGTTGTTTCTAATATTCAATATTATAAATATCCACCAAGGAACTGCCCTGTAGAGCTTTCTTGTCCACATTTTTGGTTGTTGCCTTAGGATGAATTCCCACAACTAGAACCACTGAATCAAAAGAAATGCAATTAAAACATTCTAAAAAGAATATAAACGCATTACAGAAAATAGGGCAAAGAAAAAAAATACAATTCTACCACACAAATACAATTACTAATATAATGTGGGTGATTAATATATTCTAATGTTTCATTTTTACTTAGAAGAACAGAAGCTTCAAGTAAAAGATGGGCAGATGTTTATTATTTCTTCTCCCTTCTGAAACCCACTAAAATGACAATAAAGAACTAAAAGAAAATCATAAACCCACAACGAAAGAGAGAATTGAAGAGGAGATGACAGAAAACAGCCAAAAGATGTGGTAAAAATTTTGAGAACTGAAAAGCAGACCAGATGAGTGATGAGTGACTTAGTAGATCAGAGGAAAGGAAAATTCATGCCATGACTTAAAATCCATGACTGGCTTTAAAAGAAGCAGCTAGACTCTCTAGATCCTTCCTTGACCTTGAAAGAAGACAGAAGGTTTACCCTCTAGAGAGGCTGAACCAGATAGGTTCTGGATCAGGAACAACAGACACTACAGAGGGTAGGGTGAGGCACCTTAATGAGAGGAGCCTATTTCAGTAAAAGTTGACATACCAACTACAAAGTGAGACTCATCCCCATTCCTCAGTTCTCCAGGCTCACGCACTCTCTATCCCTCTTCCCAACTCCAGACAGGAGGCTGGAGAATTCTTCTACAAGCAATTTGTAGATCGAAGAGAAAAGATTAGGAAGGGACCCTAAGGAAAGGTCAGTTCTCTGAACAAGCTATGGTAAAGTTCAACAACTGACAAGAACCTCCCCCCCACCCATGCAGAAAAGGATCTCTAGACATTTGAAAAGAGCCACTAACATGAAACACACCAAAACAAAACAAACTATCCAAAAAGAGGAACTCTGCTGCGCCTGGGTGGCTCAGTTGGCTGAACATCCGACTTCAGCTCAGGTCATGATCTCATGATTCATGAGTTTGAGCCCCACATCAGGCTCTGTGCTGACAGCTCAGAGCCTGGAGCCTGCTTCAGATTCTCTGTCCCCCCCTCTCTACCCCTCCCCCGTTCACACTCTCTCAAAAATAAATAAAAACATTTAAAAAATTAAAAAAACAACAAACCAAAAACAAAAAGAGGAACTCTGAAAACACAGGGCAGGAAGCAGAAGGAAATATCTAAAAAGGAAAAGAGAGAGAGAATATTACATCCATGAAATAAGAACAGGAAGCTATAAAAAAATTTAGAAAACAGGGGGCGACTGGGTGGCTCAGTTGGTTAAGCTTCTGACTTCACCTCAGATCACAATCTCATGGTTTGTGAGTTCGAGCCCTGTGCTGGGTTCTGTGCTGACAGCTCAGAGCCTGGAGCCTGCTTCAGTTCTATGTCTCCCTCTCTCTCTGCTCCTCCCTTGTTCACGCTCCATCTCTCTCTCTCTCAAAAATAAATAAACATTTAAAAAAATTTTTTTAATTCGAAAACAGGAAAATACTGAGTCATTAAATATGAGAAAAAAAATCAACTTTTCTTTTGAAAGACAAAGTTGAGGCAATCTCCCAGAAAGTGGAACAAAAATAAAGTTATAGAAGATGTAAAGGATAGGAAATTTTGAGACAGAGTTTCTAGAAAAGAGAACCAAGAAAATGGATGAAAGGAAGTCCCTCAGAAATTAATACTGTGTCTGACCTAAAGGAGAGTTATACACAGTACAGTGAATGAGAAAAGGCATACCCAACACCTGTCAATTTGATATCATCAGGAACAAAAAGAACATAAAAGTTTCTAAAAAGAAATCTAAAAAGAAAAACAAGTCACTTAAAAAGACTGAGAATCAGAAGAACAAATGAAAACAATGGAGAAATTCTGAGGGAATGATTTTAACCCATAATTCTATACCCAGCCAAACTACAAATAAAGTGTACTAATATAAAAACACAGTTTCAGGGGCACCTGGGTGGCTCAGTTGGTTGAGCATCCAACTCTTGATTTTGGCTCAGGTCATGATCCTAGGGTCAGGAACTGAGCCCCACATTGGTCTCCATGCCAAGTGTGGAGACTGCTTGGGATTTTCTCTCTCTCCCTCTGCCCTTCTCCCCTGCTCTCTCTCCCTGTGTGTTCTCTCCCCCCTGTGCTCTCTCTCCCTCTCTCAGATAAAAAATAAAAATAAGAAAAAACACAGTTTCAGACATTTGAAGTCTCAGAAATGTATCCTCCTTGCTCAGGAAGCTGCTGGTGGATGTGCCTTGCTAAAACTAGGAGAGAAAAGAAGAAGAGAAGAAATGAGGATGAAAAAGCTTACTGATATAATCTGAAGATCCAAAAATAGTTTAGTTGCTTATAAAGATATAAGCTTATTTTTTTCCTCTCACATAATAGTCTAAGGTAAAATTCCAGGTCTGCAGGGAAACTCTGCTCCATTTAGTCATTCAGGAAACCAGATTCCTTCTGTCTTGGTTCTTTACCACCCTTTAGAACAATGGTTCTCAAAGAGTAATCTCCTAACCAGCATCACTTGAGAACTTGTTAGAATGCAAATTCTCAGGTCCCAACACCAGGTCTAATGGATCAGAAACTCTGGGGGTAGAGCCCAGAAATCTGTTTTAACAAGTCTTCTGGGTAATTCTGACGAAGTTTGAAAACAACTATTTTATGACATTATCCTTTTCTGAATCATCAAAGTTTGACAGCAGGTACTTCCATGTTCTAAGTCACCAGAGGGAAAAGAGGTGAAGGGTTTTTTTTTTTAATTTTTAAAATGTTTTTATTTATTTTTGAGAGGGAGACAGAGGCAGAGGATCCAAAGCAGGCTCTGTGCTGACAGCAGAGAGCCTGATGTGGGGCTCGAGCTCATGAACTGTGAAATGAGCCATCAGATCATGACCCGAGCCGAAGTGGGACACTTAACCAACTGAGCCACCCAGGTGCCCCAAAGGTATGGAGGTTTTTATGGGAAGGCTTGGAAGTGGTCTATATTGCTTTCACTTGCGTTCACTTGGCAATGGTAACCCTTAGCTTCATGTGGTAACCCTTAGCTTCAAAGGTGAGTTGGGAAATGTAGTTTTCAGCTGGGCAGCCACCTATTACTATGGAAGAAGGAAAGCATGAATTTGAGAAGATAACCAGCAGTTTCTACCATAAATATAATCCAGGCAGCAGGGACTCCAATACCAAAGAGCAGCAAAGATAGATTCCAGGATGATGTGGAAAGGACATCCCAGAATGTCCCACTCACAGACTCAAACTGTGAGTCAGGCCACAGAGAGAGCATGCCAGATGGGAACAGGAGCACTGCAGAAGTTCCAGAAGGGCCGCCAAGGAAAATAACAAAACCAAGAGAATACCAGCATTTGAATGTATTGACAGGAGATTTTGCAGATAAACTAATAGTAGGTACATAGAAAACTAAACAGAATACAAAAAAAAAAAAGATAGAAAAGAATTAATTACAGGGAAAACAAAAGGTTGAATGAGAAAGGTTACATAATTATAGGATTCTATGTGGCTTAGCTAGGAATAATATTACATATTCAGCATGTAAATATTTAATATTGATTTAACCAAAATGGTGATCTAACTATATTGGGAGAATGGGCAGAGAGAAAGTGTGGGCAGACCAGTTTAATGATGGTAAACATTTATATAGCTGTGTATGTTGTATTGTGTGTCATAAATTATTCTAAGCTCATTATATACTCACATTTTAACCCTCATAATCACTCTGTGAGTAGATTCTATCATCATCCATCTTACACATGAGGAAACTGAGGCACATAGCAGTTAAGCAATTTGCATAAGATCACACAATTAGTAAGTATTGGACTTGAGATTTATTTATTTATTTTTAATGTTTATTTATTTTTGACAGAGAGTAAGAGGCAGAATGAGAATGGGGGAGGGGCAGAGGGAGAGGGAGACACAGCATCTGAAGCAGGCTCCAGGCTCTGAGCTGTCAGCATAGAGCCCGACACGGGGCTCAAACCCACTAACCATGAGATCATGACCTGAGCTGAAGTTGGACACTTAACCAACTGAGCCCCCTGGGTGCCCCTGGACTTGAGATTTAAACTCACTAATTTCTGTCCAAAGTCCATGTTCTCAGTTACTACAACACATGATCTCACTTTCTGTGGTAGGAAGTCAAAATACTTAAAATCAATAAACATAGAAATACAGAATTAGCATGTTATTTATAAATAAAGACATAAGTACCAAGATGAAACATATAATCATTTAAGGTGATTGCCTCTGGTCAGGAGGTAACTAGCAATGGCCAAGGAATCACTGTTTTTCTTGTTAGTGTTGTTATAGACCCACTAGAAATATTGGACTTTTAAAATCTTTTAAACAATATTTTGATTGAAATAAATTTGGGGGTGCTTGGGTGGCTCAGTCGGTTAGACGTCTGACTCTTGGTTTCAGCTTGGGTCATGATCTCATGGTTTTGTGGGTTTAAGCCCCAAGTCGGGCTCTGTGCTGGCATTGCAGAGCCTGCATGGGATTCTCCCTCTCTCTCTCTGCCCCTCCCCTTCTCACACTGTCTCTGTCTCTTTCAAAATAAATAAACGTAAAAAATAAAATAAAATAAAATAAAATAAAATAAAATAAAATAAAATAA